>NC_056742.1:315659849-315954331 GCF_019279795.1 Protopterus annectens | reverse complement strand
CCCCCCAAACTGTAATGGCTACCTTTAAGAAATGCCATCCATCACTACATGATGCTGATTTTGAGCTTCTCTCACTTACTCTTCCAGGTAGTAGGTTTAAAACTCTGACACTTGCGAACTTACTACACAGCTCCATATTGTGCACCTCTCCAAAGGAGTAAAGACAGAATGGCTGCTAGCCCAGGATGATGACATGCAGAAGACTGCAAAGTTTAGAAGGTTCATATTTTTTATGCATCAAACTCAAGAACTTCTGGCTGTTTCCTTCGCATCAAGGGATAAAGTCTTAACTATGACCTAGATGACATGAAACTGGTCTCAAATGATACTCTTTCTTTAGCAAAAAAGAAGGAATCTGAAATAAAGGCTTGTTCCTCTATCAAGGAATGTAGTCTTCTTCAGAATTCTTATAACACTTATTTTTTGGTCTGAACCAGCATTAGTTATTCAGCACATAGTTTCAACTGGACTACTCGGGCCCCTTTTCATTCTTGATCTAGTTACAAAAACGAAAAAAAAAAAAAAAGTTATGTACTCACCATAATGTTCCATCTGAGTAGTTCTATTTCATTTGTCTTCAACCTGTGGGATACGGATCCGTATCGGAAACAAGCCAGCAACTTTACTAGCATCGGCTCCGAGCTCCTACCTTCTAACCCCCAGATCGACTTCGCTGAACCTTATACCGATAACCCCCACCTGAAAAAATACTTGTGACCTATAACTGCAGCCCGTAGGCTGTTCATATGCCAAGGTTCGGGGAAGGAGGGAGGGACTGTTGACAAATTAAGTACAACTACTCAGATGAAACGTTATGGTGAGTACATAACTTCCTTATCTGAAGTAGTTTACTTCATTTGGTCTTCAACCTGTGGGACAGAGTCCCCAGCTACTAAAGTCCTGGGAGGCCCTCATGGAAGGATATTCCGGAGCACCGCGGAAGCAAAGGATGCTCTCTTTCTGGAAGTCAAATTCAATTTGTAATGAGAAATAAATGTATGAGATGAGGACCAAGTAGCTGCAGAACAAATATCATCCAAAGACACTCTAGACCAAAAGGCTGCAGATGTAGCCATGGACCTAGTAGAATGAGCTTTCACCTGACCTGGAGGAGACATGCCTCTGTCCTTGTATACCCGAAGGATGCATGAAGAAATCCATCTAGCAATAGTGACCATGGAGATTGATCAGATTTACGGAAATTTTTTTGTCCTGTGTAAATAGAATCTTAACCGTCTATGAACATCCAACAGGTGGAGCTTGTATTCCATCTTGTTAGTAAAATAAGGAAAAAACACAGGCAAATTGATGGTCTGATTGATATTGACTGGTGATGCCACCTTAGGAAGAACGGATGGATTGGCTCCAAGGGAAATCCTACCTTTGTGAAAAATCATGTAAGGAACTTTGATGGACAAGGCCTGTAATTCTGAAAACCTTTTGGCAAAGGTAATAGCCACCAGAAAAGCTCTTTTCCAAGATAAACATTTCAGACATGCTGTTGCAGCAGACTCGAAAGGCAGAGCGACCAAATCTTAAAGGAACATAGTAAGGTCCCATGGGGGAACAGGATCCTTGACCGGGGGGGGGGGGGCGTAACAAAAAGGTGCCTTTAATAAAGGACTTACACAGTCTGGAGGAGGCTAAAGAGGCAGAATTCTCGCTCACATGAAAATGAAAGATAGCAGCCAATTGAATCTTGACAGTAGAAGAACTAGCTCAGTGTTGAAAATATCAGCTAGAAAATCAAGAATGGCGGAAATAGGAGCTGTGAATGGGTCTAAACTCCTTTGAGAGGCCCAAAAGGAAAAACATTTCCACTTGCTGTGATAAACCTTCCTGGTCGAAGACTTATGAGCAGCCACCAAAATAGATCTAACTGAGAGGATAGTCCAGGAGTCCTAGCAAATACGGGAACTGGAGCAGCCAAGCTGCGAGCTTCAAACTGTCCAGATTCAGATGAGGCACCCCCGAAGGGTGTACAATTAGATCCTGAATGGGCTCCAGGATCCAAGGCGGAGCCAGAAGATGAGACCAAAGGAAGGGAAACAATACCTTGTGAGGCCAAAAAGGGGCAATGAGGATCACTTTGCTCCCCAGTCGAGCTTTCTGCAAAAACCTCGAAATAAGAGGTGCTGGCTGGTAAGCATACAGAAGACCGGGAGGCCAAGCATGAACTAGAGCATATCTGGGGGACTCCTCTGGCAGGGAGTTCAGAGTGAACAACTCGCTGCACTTCGTGTTGGAAGGAGATGCAAAGAGATCACAGCAAGGTTGACGCCACTGGAGGAAGATCTGTTCCGTTACTGAAAGATTCAGAGACCACTCGTAAGGCATCAGAATAGTCCGACTTAGCCTGTCTGCTAGGATGTTGGACCGTCCCGGAATGTGCATTGCGATGAGAAAGCAACCGGTGGAGATCACCCATTCCCACACTCTCACGGCCTAATGACAAATATGGTCCCTCCCTGTTTGTTGACATACCAGACCACTGACACGTTGTCTGACTGAATTGTGATAGTTCCCAGAGGAAGAAAGGCATGAAGGGCCTGCAATGCTAGAAGGACCGCTCTCATCTCTAGGACATTTATGTGCAAGCTAGTCCCTACAGGGGACCACAGGCCTTAGACTGTCCTGCCCGAACAAGGCCCCCCCACACGAGTTGGGAGACATCAGTGGTCACTGTGGCTTGGGCCAGGGCTGGAACAAAGGGTCGTCCCTCCAAAATGTCCAGAGAACACATCCACCATATGAGGGACGACCGACAGACTAGACTGAGTTGAATTGGATATGCCAATGGTAGTTCCAACAGGGACCACTGTACAGCTGAAGTCCACTGTAGAATTCTCATGTGTAACCGGGCACAGAGAAGAGTTATGGTCGCCGCCATCGAGCCTAAGGCTCTCAACACTGGTTCCGCCACTGGGAGATGAGAGTGGTAGATCAGGGAGCCATGCAGCCTCTGGTTTTGTACTCTCGCCGAGGTCAGGAATATTTTGCACTGAAGAGCATCTATCCTGGCACCAATGTAGTCTATCACCTGTACAGAATCTAGGAGTGATTTGGATGCATTGATTGTAATCCCCAAACGAAGGGCAAGAGTCAGGAAATAATCCCTGGTTTGGGAGAATAGAAGCCTGGTGGGAGCAGTGAGGAGCCAATCTTCCAGGTATGGATAGACCTGAATCCTCTGAAGCCTCAGGTGAGCCGCTACCACCGTCATTACTTTGGTTAACACCCTGGGGGCTGTGTTGAGACCAAAAGGTAGGGCTCAAAATTGGTAATGATTGACTCCTAGCCTGAAGCGGAGGAACCTCCTGGAGCTTCTGTGCATCTCTATGTGATAATAAGCATCCTGGAGGTATAAAGAGCACATCCAGTCGCTCTCTTGCAGGTATGGCATGATGGACTGTAGTGTGACCATTTGGAACTTCTCTTTGACAACTGACAGGTTCAGGGTAGAAAAGGTCCAGAATGGGCCTTAAGTCCTCTGTTTTCTTTGGCACCAAAAGAACCTGGAGTAGAAGCCCTATCTAGACTGATCTGGGGGGATGGTTCCGATGGCTCATTTTTCTAGCAGGTTGGAAATTTCCTGTGCTGCTGCCTCCCTTTGCATGGGTGGTACGTCCGGGAGGTGCCTGGGACATTTGGGGGCACCCACAAAGGGGATAGAGTATCCTCTGGATATGATCTGAAGGACCCAGCAGTCTGACATTATGGACTTTCATACCACTAGGTGCAAGGACAATCGTCCCCCGACTGCCTCCAGAGTAGAACAGTTGGGCCACCCCTCAGGGTTGCTGCCCAGGTCTGTCTGAGAAAGGTTCTCGAGACCCAAAATTCCTCAGACACCCCTCTGCCTCTGGACAGGTGTCCATTCTGTCCCCCTCTGCCTCTGGGGGAAGAAGAGCCCTGAGAGTCCCAGGAACACTAACTTCTGGAACCACATCTTCTTTTTGCCCTCTCTGGTTCTAGGAAAAAGACCTCTGAGGGTCCGAGAAGCGGATCCCGATGGCAGACAGTGTCTTCCCATCCTTCTCACTCTGGACTAATGTCTCTTTGATAATCTTACCAAAGAGAGTAGAGCTGTCATAAGGGGCATTGGCAAAGAACCCCTTGAAAGTTTCCAAAAATTGACAAAATCTGAGCCAGGCGTTGTGCCTCATGGACACGCCGGACCAAGCCGCCCTAGCCGCTCCTTCCACAACAGGTGAAAGGAGTCACATGGACGTGTTGGAGACTGCTTTCAAAGTGGCCATCCTCGCAGGAATCTTTGTCCTCCTGCAACATGGACTTAGGGGGAGACTCCTCCAGCTACTTTACCAGCTTGTGTTGGAGTATGGCTGACATGGGCCAGGTAGTTCAGCACCCTAATCGAAAAGGTAGCTGAAGCATAAACTCGCTTCTCTAGGCGGTCCATCATCTGCGACTCTTGGTCAGGAGAATGAACAAAGGAACTGTCCTGGGCAAGTTCCTTCTTTGTGTCCGGTCTTTTTGGAATTGGTTCCATGGTGTCCAGTTCCTTCCATGCCCGCGAGGTGACCAGATCCACCAAAGGATCTGTGGGAGGGGACACCCAGGAAGTAGATGGGCCCATGCCTAAAGCCACAAGGAACACTGACTCATCAGAAGGTTTGGGGGCAGACCAACCTCCCTGTTGGCGCAGGATTTCCATGATGTCTCCAAAGGAGACATCCTCGGGAGGTGACCTAGGGGAACCTTCTCCATCATCCAAGTCCGTAACCTCGGTGAGGGACTCTGGGGAGTCCAAATGCCTCCTCTTGCACATATACTTGCGAGGTACCTCTCCGGTAGGGCTCTCTGGGGGAAACTCGCAAGCCACTTGTTCCTCAGGGGGAACCGTTTGGGGCTCCTCAAGTACGAGCTGTCCCTCTGTTAAAACAATGGGGACCATAGAAAAAGCCGAGGGGATCTGGGTGGAGTCCAAGAGGGGCAGTCAGGGGTCTCGATCCAGCGGAGAGAACCCTTTCTACCACGTCAACCGCCGAAGAAGAGCGAACCTGAGAAACCAATAAGAAGGCCGGTCTCCCCGGGTCAGACGAGAGAATCGAAGCTGGGCCCGAAGTGAACGGAGCTCCAAGGGAGGGAACTTGGCCCGAGAAAGGCAGAGCCGATGAAAAAAGTTCCACTCCCTCGGATCCAACACCCAACCTCTGGCTCGGACCCGAGCTGGTCAGATCAGACATGCTCCAGGCAGCTATCGGCGTCGAGGAAGCAGGTACCGTCGGTGCCGACCCCCTGACTAAAGCCATCCTCTGATCAGAGTACTCCGAACACGATGGTCGAATCGGAAAAGGAAATATCGGCTGAAAAAAAGGAAGCGAGCTCTCCCCTCTAGAGGGAGAGGGGGCTGACAAGACCCCCGTCTGGATCAGAGTATGGATGAACCTCCTCATCATTTTATTCATATCAACCTCAGACAAAGACTGGGTGGACCTCGACGAGGCCATGGACTCCGACCTTGCAGGTCGGGGCACTGAGGCCCTAGAAGCTAAGTGTGTCTCCTCCAGCTCCATGGAGAACCTCGGAGATCGAAGCTGAAGGGAGTCATGGATCAGTAATGTTTTAACTGGTGAAGGGAGGTCTGGAGACCTCTTACGCTTTTCCCTCGCTCTCGACTCTGTCTCCTTCTCTCTGCCCCTTTTCCACTCCGCTTTCACAGGCTTTTGAACAGGAGGCTGAGTTCCAGCCTGGGAGGGAGGAGAAGCCAGGGGAAGAGAGGAAGTAGAGGTGGCCACAGCAGCCGCTGTGACCGAAGCAGAAGATGAGGCAATAGTCTCAGAAGGGGGAAGAAGGCCTTTTAGTGCCAACTTGGCCTTCCTATCTTTAATTGCATGAGGGTTGAACCCCACACATATAGTGCAGTCTACACTCAGATGGGCCATGCCGAAGCACATAACACAGTGTGTGGCCATCCACATGGGATAACTTATGGCCACACTCAGTGCATCTCTTGAAAATAGGCTTGTCAGCCACACCATCAGAAGAAAGAAAAAACGTTAATTCTTTCTTTTTTGAGCACACCCACTCACCACACTCACTCACAGAACACACTGAGGGGGGGCAAAAAGTCTGAAAAAGAAGTTATGTCTTACCATAACGATCCATGTGTATTGTTGATCCTCGTTCAGTCATTACGTACAGGTAAAGGTTCCGACCTCGGAACCGAGCCGGCCATCTTCCAAGCTCGCGTCAGCTACAAACTCTCGAGCTAAAACTCTTACCCAGACTTCCCCTCTCCCTGTTACCTCAGATTGAGTTTGCAAGTCAAAAGAAGGTAGAGGCTACCTCTGGTCAAATGACCTAAGAGAACCGGATGATGAGATCCACTAGATGCCACAGGAGGGGGAAGAAGGGAGGGACGTAATGACTGAACGAGGATCAACAATACAGATGGAACGTTATGGTAAGACATAACTTCTTTATCTGATATTGTTAATCCACGTTCATTCCTTACGTATGGGACAAAGTCCCCGGCTACCTCTATTCCTGGGAGGCTCTCATGGAAGGACATTTCTGAGCACCACAGAACCAAAAGATGCTCTTCCCCTGGAGGCCAAATCCAATTTGTAATGATTGATGAAGGTATGAGGCATAGCCCAAGTTGCAGCTGCACAGATGTCATGTAAAGAAGCTTGGCATGGAAGGCAGCAGAAGTTGCCACTGACCTTGCTGAATGAGCCTTTATGGTAGTAGGCAATGGAATATTATGCTGTGTATAAATGAAGGTCACAAGGTCTTTCAACCATCTAGCCAATGTGACCTTAGCAACAGCACATCCTAATCTAGGTCCAGAACAGGCCAAAAATAACCGGTCCGATTTACGAGAGGCCTTAGTCCTGTTCAAGTAGAAGCGAATTTGCCTGTGAATATCTACGGTATGTAGGCAATACTCTCCTTTGTTTGAATGACTGAAGAAGAAAAATTCGATGGTTTTGTTAATGGACATTTCAGATATCACTTTTGGCAGAAAGGAAGGATTAGTTCTCAAAGAAACTATCTCTATGAAAAATCAAGTATGGACTCTTGATGCATAAGGCTAGAAGCTCAGAGATACGTCTGGCAGAAGTAATGGCAACCAAAAACAAGGTTTTCCATGACAAATATCTGAGGTCGCATGAAGAAGCTGATTCGAAAGGTGGCATTGTCAGCGCTTGTAGAACTAATGACAGGTCCCATGGTTGAATAGGTTCTCTAAAAGGGGGCTTCAGATGATTCACACCTTTTATTAAGGTCTTGCATAATTTGTGTGACATGAGAGGAATCTTGGACACCCTCATGGAAATTGGATATTGCAGCCAAATGAACTCTAATGGCAGATGCCGATAGACCCAATTGGAATAGATCGGCTAGACACTCTAATACTATCGACACTGGTGCTGAAAAGGGATCCACTTGCTTTTCTTTCAGCCAACAGGTATATCTTTTCCACTTGCTTAGATAAGTAATTCTAGTGGAAGACTTATGAGATGCAATAAGAATGTCCCGTACTGATAAAGATCGATCATTCTGCCTGGCAATCAAAGGAATTGGAGGAGCCAAGCTGTGAGCTTCAGGCTGTCCAAGTTGGGATGAATTAGATTCTGCGGATGAGAGATCAACCCCGGGGTTGGATGGAGAATCCATGGTTGATCTAGCAGATGAGGGTAAAGGAAGGGGAACCAAATCTGACGAGGCCAATATGCTGCTATGAGGATCACCTTGCTCTTCAACTGACGGGCTTTCTTCAGAAACTTGGGAATGAGGGGAAGAGGTGGAAAAGCATAAAGAAGACCCGAGGGCCAATCGTGGACTAGAGCATCCCTGGGTGACTATCCCGGAGGGGGAATCAGGGCAAAGTAGTTGCTGCATTTGTAGTTGGTCGGGGATGCAAAGAGGTCACAGCAAGGACGGCCCCAGCGTTGGAAGATCTCAGCCGCTATCAAGGGATTCAGGGACCACTCGTGAGGTTGTAGAATGCACCAGCTGAGTCTGTCTGCTATCACGTTGGAACTCCCGGGAATGTGCATTGCTAGAAGAAAACGGTTGGTAGCCATTGCCCATTGCCATATCCTCATGGCCTCTCGACAAAGGGGGTAAGATTTGGTTCTGCCCTGTTTGTTGATGTACCAGACGACAGTCATGTTTCTGATTGAATCACAACAGTCCCAGACGGCAGCAGGGGATGGAATGCTTGCAACGCCAGGAGCACCGCCCTCAGCTACAGAACATTTATATGCAGTTGGGCCTCCAATTTGGACCAAGTGCCTTGGACTGTTTGACCCTGACATAGCCCCCCCCACCCCATCAGGGAGGCGTCTGTGGTCACTGTAGCCTTGGGCTGCTGGGGGGAGAAGGGGCAAGACCATTGTGATGGGTTGTTGGTCATCCACCAATTTAAATCCTGTTTGCACCTGTGAGTTACTCGAATCTTGGTTGAAAGAGGATGCTGAAAAGGATACCATTGGGTGAGCAGTAGCCATTGTAGAAGCCTCAGTACCACATCTTCCTTCTCTGGTTTCTGGAGAAAGCAGCACTGACGAAAGAAGAATAACAGACACCGGCAAAAAAGGTCTTACCGTCCCCCTGATCACATGGCCAGTGTGCTTTTTAACTTGGGTCCCAAACAATGAAGAGGCTTCAATGGGAGCGGTGAGAAAGGAAGCTTTGAAGGTGAGCTCGCCGCTCTAGCTGCTCCTTCTGATGTGAGAGATATCAGGCGCATGGAGGAGTCTGATATCGATTCAGTGGTAGCCAGCTGAGAGGCCACTTTGTCACGGACCTCATCAGACACGGCACCAGCCAAAGTTTCACACAGCTCAGAATCCCTTTGAAGCCTGGTATAGTGTGCCATATAATTCAGGGACCTGATTGCAAAGGTCGCTGATGCAAAAGTACGCTTCCCTATTCTGTCCAGAGACATTGACTCTTTGTTGGGCGGATGGACAGTCTGGCTTTCTTCTTCCGCCAGGTCTTTCTTGGTTGCGGCCGCCACCACCACAGCATGTATAGAAAGACCTTTGGACCAATGGGGATCAGCAGCAGGAGGGGACAAAATTTTATCTGGCCTCCGGGGAATGGCCTCAATGGCGTCAAGAGCCTTCCACACACACTGCACGACGAGCCGGACCAGTTCGTCGGCAGGTGGAGTAACCCAGGAGGTAGGGGGCTGGGTGCAAAAGGCCTGCAGGAACACAGACTCTTCATAGGTCATGTTAAAGGGCTGCCAGTCACCTCTCTGTTTAAGGATTTCGAAGATATCACCAAAGGATACCTCAGAGGGCGACCGAGGGGACCCTTCCCCATCATCAAAGTCTGTGTCTTCAGTAAGGGACTCCTCCATGGAGTCCATGTGCTTCCTCTTGCACAAGATTTTGCGATGAACTCTCTCAGAGGGAGAAGCTGGGGAAGACCACGCAAAAGGGGTTTCCTGTGGGAGTACATCTTGAGGCCCTTGCTCCCCGTGTCCGCTAGGAGCGACTTGTGTACATAGTGGTCCAGAGGAGGGCAGGGAGATTGACAGCACAGTATCGCCAGAAGATGCCAAAGCCTTCTCCATTAGTTGGAAGGCCGGTCCACCTGAACAGAGGTGAGTGTCCTGGACAGGGGTCACCCCTCCCCTAAGTGGCTCAGCCTGCCGACTCGGAGTCCCTAGATGGCTGTGAAACGCCAAATTACATATGCTACAGCTAACATCCTGGGTCATAGCAAAACTCTCCTGCCACGAAGGCAACTGCGGTTCCTTAGTGAGGTCCATAAAAGGAACTGTAGAGGGGGAAGACTGTGCGATATCAATGGGGCTTCAAATGCAATGAAGGAGGAGAATAAATAGGGGTCTTTGGCAAAGGGTGATCATCTCTCAAGGAAGGATAGGTCCTGGGGCCGGGATACCTCTGGCCAAAAGCACTTGATCCACAAGACGCAACACGTCGTGTTCAAAGAGGCTTCTAGTGGATTTCACGGACATGGCTGAGGGGGAGTTAGGTCTATCCACAGATGGAACAAGCTCGGTGCTCACATCACCAGTCTGCACTGAAAACAACAGTGCCGTAAGAGACTGTACTACAGGTGTCTGCACCGAGGAAATCATCGGTGCCAAAGCCATTGTCTGCACCGACAGTAAGGTCTGTGCCAAAGTGGTTGTCAGTGCCAAGGCTGGGACCGAAAAAATTGGTGTCAGTAACTGAGTTGTCGGTTCCAGGTAAAATATCGGAGCCGATGTGGTTACAGTCTGCGCCGATAAAATAGTCAGTGCCGGTAGAGAGGTCTGAACCGAGGAGCCCCTCGGTACCGATACGGTAAAGGGTACGCTAGTCAGTGCCAAAGTCACAGATGGCACCGATGGTCTTGGTGCTGTGGGTGTAGACACTGAAAGCGCTGGAGCTGAAAGAGTCAGATATGAAGTAGAAAGCTTAGCTTTCCTGTGTCTTGGTTGATGAGAGTCCCTAGCCGGGTACAAAGGAAGAGATTTGGCCTTTGAAAGATCATCAGTCTTTTTCTTATGGGATCTTGGAGGGGTTGAAGCCTCCGACCCGGCAAAAGCCTCTGAAAAAGGAGATTTGAGTAGCCCCTTCAATAACAATTTATTTTTCCTCTCAATCAACATCCTGTTAGAGAAGTTCTTACAAATTCCACAGGGCGGACCAACTGATAAATGAGGCATACCCAAACAATAGACAAACAGAGAATGTGCATCTGAAGTAGGTAATTTATGTCCACAATCTGAACATCTCAAATCCTGGACTACCTTTTTTATCCATGATAGAAAAGAATGAAATCAGAGAGAATACCAGCAATGGTACAAAAAATACCCGAAGGTAAAGAAGAAAAGGGGTCTACCAATGATGGTATAGAAAAAATACCTCACTGTAAAAAGATTGAAAATTTTTTAAGAAAAGATAGTCGCTAAATGCAATAAGGTAAGAGAAAACAATTAAGAAACTTTTCTGAGAGAAAAAGTTGTTTTAGACTAGAAAGACAACAAATATTGTACTTAGCTCAAGAGAAGTAGCTTGACACGACTGAATGGCGATGCGGCAAACGAAATCTGAGGTAACAGGGAGAGGGGAATTCTGGGTAAGAGTTTTAGCTCTAGAGTTTGTAGCTGACGCGAGCTTGGAAGATGGCTGGCTCGGTTCCGAGGTTGGAACCGATACCCGTACGTAAGGAGTGAACGAGGATTAACAATATCAGATCAACTATTCTGACTAACTAACCTAAACACTTGACGCACCAAACGAGGGGAGGAGAAAGGGGAACCTACTCCATCACTATCCAAAGATTTTTAGGAAAAAAGAGAAAATTTTTAAGTCTTTACCCACTTCAAAACCTGGAGTTCTAGAGATCACGATGCATAAGCTATTCGCGGCAAACCAGACCTGGGGGGGTTGGAAGGTAATGGAGGTGTATTATGGGTAAGGGGAGGAGCTTGGAGCTCAGAGCAGATGCTAGTAAAGTTGCCGACTTGGATCCGTATCCCATAGGTTGAAGACAAAATGAAGTAAACTACTTCAGATCTAAATATATGAAGAAGCGACAATAATTACACAAACAATAATTATACAAAGAAATAATAAGAGCAAAGAAACCAGTATTACACAAAGGACAGTGTTCAACAAAGCTTGACAGAATTATTTACAAATGAATACTCAGCACAGCCCAAGATAAATATATTCTAAGTGTTTCCAGCAGGGGTTAAACCAAATGGACTACCAGATTTGGACTATGGAGAAAGCTTTGATGCAAACACAACATAAAACCCATTACTGTGCCAGTTTTGTGGTAATAAATGTTAATCTTAATCCTGCTTTCATTACAGATTTATCCAGCAGAAGGGAAGTTCATAAGGGAAGACAAAAACTGTAGTTCCCATCTCTGAATGTAGAGGCAGACCCAAGAGAGAATTCATCAAGTTATAATTTGTTTAGTGCTGACAAAGATAAAAGTATGAAAGCATATCTTATTTCTAAGATGAGCTTCCCTAGGCACAAATGGCATTCACCCCTCCAATAGCATCTTGTCCAAAAGACTCCTCTCTCCTATAGAGAAATGCATCTTCCTGTAACAATGAAGTCTCAGAGGAAGCAGGAGTATCAGAAATAACCTGAAACATAGTCAGATCCCTTGGCTGTATCTTTTTTATTTAGCTGCTGGATGAGGGGATTGCCTCTTACCTAAACAGCAAGCCTGGAGAAATTTGAGGCTTTGCTTGTTTCAAAACACTACCAATACACATGTTGCTATTTATCCGCTCCTGTTTCCTAATTAATAATGGTCATAAACACAGGAGATGAAAATCAGGTACAGGCAGTATTCCCAAGCACGTTTCAATACACACAGAATTTTGCCAGAAATGAATTTTTTTTTTAATTTAAGAACTGTGCTTTTAAGTCACACATACCAACATAAGCTGGTACTGACAAATTTCATTCAGATATTTAACTACATGAAACAAAAAAATAAAGTGGACTGACAGCATTGGAGTAAGTATAAAACTGTTTGGAAGGTTTATTTCCTTTTACCTTGAAGTACAAAAGGATCACAAAAATATTCTCTTAGCAGAATGCTGAAGACACAACCTGCTCCGTATACAAACTAAAAACATTCTATATCTCTATATGCCTTGTAGAACACATCTAGATTCTTAAAAATGAAGCTAATACCACTGAAATATGAAAATCTGTCTTTCATAAAGTTCTGAAAGAATCAGAAACACGAGACATCGATACAGAGAAGGTGGGGTTACCTTTAACTCATTAACCCCGAGTACCTTCTCACAGCACCTCTGTGCTTACATCCGAGCACGCTGTGAGAAGCTAATGATTAAATGCAGTTACAGCCAAGTCCTTTCCACAAGCACATCTAACTTTAAAGCTGTACTGCAGCTCCACTGTACAAAAATAAGTTGAAAAAGTACCTGAACTTGTTGTTCATGTACTTTCTCAACTTACTTTTCATTGTGGAGTTACATGATGTTGAAATTTGACTTTTTGGAGAAAATCTGCTGTAAATACAAGTACCGCAAAATAGTTGCCGAAGCTGAGAGGTATACTTAGCCGTTGAATAAGTATATATAGATATATATATATATATATATGTATATAAAGGACTAGTTACATATATATATATATATATATATATATATATATATATAGAGAGAGAGAGATGTTGCCCTGACCAGTTGCTAAAACTTGCACATTTTCCAGGTCTGTGTTTACTATGATTTTGAACTTGCCCAAAAAATGTATTCCCTATAATAAGGGATAGCAACCTGACCAGTCCTTTCAGTAAACTAACCACTGCAGAACCACCCCAAAAAAAAGTCAAAAGCGGTTTACCGAAATATTTTTTATTTTAAGTATCACACTATTACATTCGAGAATTAAACTGGAATGTTTTACAGTATCGGCGCCAGGTCAACTGATCATCCTATGACCCCGAAAGACTGCTCCAATTGCATTTCCCATCACGGTTAAGAAGTGTCAATAGCCATTCTTGCATGCTATCACCACAAGTGTCATATACTTTTTTTCTTTTTCCACTTTCAGCAGATCCTAACATTCATGAACTTACTGTTCTAGGGAAAACACCATAGCATTGTCCTCTTGCCTGCATGTTTAATCGCTGCATTTTTCACCCTTTTCAGCTACTACAATACTTGTAATTTTATGTTTAACAAATTAAAGTTATACTTTCACTTCGGCTGATAAGTACCATTCAGTGATGCAGTAACTCAGTATGTTGACAAAAGACAGCCTTAAAGTAAATTTCATTTGTAATTGTGCAAACAACTTGTTAAACTTGTCTTAGAACACTCCTTTCCCAGGCTGGTACTGAACAGACAGATGCATTTAGTTAAGAAAGCGTGCTTCGCAGGGAACACCAACTGAAGAAATCTATCTACTGAAGAAACGATGGTTAAGAAATAAAAACAAATTTAAAAAAATTAACCACAGATTTCAGCACTTGCAGCCTGCCTGCAGCACAGTACTCCCGCTGACTTGGCAAGTGAACCGCAGCATCTGCTGAGATTGGGAAACAAGTTTTTATAATAGCGTCTCTTTATATAGATTCAAATTTCTCATTGTTTTTGTTTTATTCTAGGACTTGGCTTCTTTTTATTACTAATACTTGATTTAAAAGTATATTCTGGTGAGGAATTAATTCAGTTTTGTTGTATAATGATTGCATCTGCCAGTCATGAGTTAGGGAAATCAAGTGTAATTTTTCTTTAATCTACTTGCCATGACAAAGCCTTTGATACCAAAGTGTGCGTTTTACCCAAGTGTCAATATTTTTTCTGCATACTGTCTCAGCAAATATTTTTTTGTTTAGAATTCCATCTTAATATATACTGTCAGCTGAACTATTTTTAAAAATATCAGTTTGTATTCTGATATTCTTTGGCTTGACAAGTTTCACCAGAGGGACAGAGGTGCAATTCCAGGGTTGAATTTACGGTTTGTGCATACATCCACTTTTTTCTGAAGGGGTCACTTGGGTGAATGTGGTATTTTGGTGACTGCACATACTAGGTAATGTTACTTAATGGTTATCTGGGAAAATGTTTCATTTTGGTGATTGTGCATACCTCAATGTTTTACTGAAGGGGTCACTTGGGTGAATGTTTCATTTGGTGCATGTGTACACCTGGACATGCTAATAAGGATGTTGCTTGGTGAGATAATTCATTGTGTATCAGGGAAGTGCTTGTGCATACATAGTCAGACTGCTGAAGTGACCTCTCAGTAATATAGTTCATTGGTGTGTCACGGAAAACTTTTTGCATAACTGGGCAATCCATTTGGCCATTTTACTTATATATTTACTTTACGTTTACTGGGGTAGTGCAGTGATCTCAATGGACCATTTGCAGGCACAGCTCAGGTGAATAGGATCACATAAGACATATTCACAAGACATGAACAAAACATTTTCAGATATGAGGATATGATAAAAAACATACATATTACAGACACAAGGGCATGCTACAGCATTTAGGTCAAGAAACAGTATTTAGCCTGTAGTCCAAACATATTTGGGTGGGATGAAAGCCTTAGTGAGGTGTATTATGTTGTTGAGATTTAACATTGCTCAACCATATATTTAGGACAATATTACTGCTGTCTTATTCTACCCAGAAAGATGGTTAGGTGACAAAATGATTTACTACTTTTGGAGTAATTCTGACATGGAATTTTGGTGGGAGAAGGGCTCAGTAATATATAAGTGTTATGCTACTTTTATTGAATTGCTCAGGTCTTCTAACAGATGGTCATGAGTCACTGTTACATAACACCTGCACCAGGTAATATAATGAACACCTACTCAAGAGGCTGTGTGTGGCAATTATCACCTGTGTCTGAGCATACAGAACCTTACAGTAATAAAATGTGGGTAATCATCGCATTAACAATGAATGCAGTTACAGTGTAACACTCAGTCATTCTCACTTGTCAGGTAAAACTCTCAGCAGCTGCCACTTTTATTCACGTAAGTAGAAGTCGTTATCACATCAATGAATGCACAGGGCAAATTTGGGTTTTTGTCTATGTGGTATGAGTTTTCTCATATTTTGGTAAATAACTTTGCTACGGAGCATGTAAGTGTGCCAAGTAATACCTAATTTTGAAGACAGTGTTAGTCCTTATAACATGGTAAAAGAACGGTGCCTGTGGGCTGTACACATGTACAGATATCACAGTTTTTTAGGACTAAGTTAATGAAAATTATGATATTTTTCATATTTTAGTGAATGACTTGGCTAAGGAGAGATGTCAACGTGCCAATACCTCATTTTGAAGACAGTATCAGTACGTACAAGATGGTAAAACAACTGGGTCTGTATGCTGTACACATGTACATATATCAGTTTTAGGACTCAGCTTCTGGAAGTTATGATTTTTTTCATATTTTGGTAAATAAGGTTGCTAGGGAGCATGTAACTGTGCAATTGAAGACTGTGTTAGTTCTTACAACATGATAAAAGAACTGTGTCTGTATGCTGTACACATGTACAGATATCAGTTTTTTAAGGTTATTAAAATTATGATATTTTTCATATTTTATCGTTGTTGCCTCACAGCAAATTCCATTCGATTCTTGGCTTGGGTTGAGTGCCTTCTGTGTGGAGTCTGCATGTCCTCCCCGCGGTCGAGTGGGCGTTCGAAAGACATGTGTTGAATGGGTGTGCCTTCGTTGAAGGTTGGGCGTCGGGCTGGCAACTCGACACCATACAAACCAACTGCCAATCATTAAAGGATCGGAGTTCCGCTGTGGCGACCCCTAAGTGGGAAAAGCCGAAAGACCAACAACAAACAGTGAATGACTTAGCTAAAGAGATGCCAACATGCTAAGTAATACCTCATTTTGAAGACATTATTAGTCCATATAATGTGGTAACAGAACTGTGGCCGTGCGCTGTACACATGTACATATATCACAGTTTGATTACGGTTTACGTTATGGAAATTATAATTTTTTTCATATTTTGGTAAATAACTTGGCAAGAGAGCATGTCAGTGTGCTAAGTAATACCTCATTTTAAAGACAGTATTACTCCTTACAACATGGTAAAAGAACTGTGTCTGTATGCTGTACACATGTACAGATATCACACTTGGTTTAGTCTTGTAGGATTATGAAAATTATACATTTCCAATACTCTCATTATTATGCTCATATCTTTGTAAAGGAGCATGGTGATGACACAAATGATGCATCATTTTGAAGCTGACATTAAGCCACACAACTTGTACACTGATAAGTAGCCTCTGTCTATTACAGGTGATGAGATATTATACTTTATCAATTATGAGAAATATAATATTAATCATATTTCTGTGAATATCTCCATAAAGGAGCATCACACAGTAATGGTTAAGGTATAATTTTAAAGCTGACATTCATACAAGCAAAATAAATACAAATTGTATGGGTCTACATTGTACCTTCACCAAAATATTGTGTTTTGCTTTTCTAAAAAGGTAAAAAATATGCACAATATCAGCATGACTTAGATACACACTATCAACATTTACACTGTTGGAAAGATCAGTGTCTGCTGAGCAACTTTCACAATTCCATTTTTAGTCTAGCTCTTATAGTTAAAGAGTTATAAACATTTGTTTTCTGTATGGTATTATAAATGTATTTTCTCTCCCGTTCGATTCTCGGCTGGAGCGCCTTCTGTGTGGAGTCTGCATGTCCTCCCCACGGTCGAGTGACGTTAAAGACATGCAGGTAGGTGTGTGCATGAATGGATGTGCCTTCTTTGAAGGTTGGGCATCGGGCTGGCAACCCGGCAGCATAAAAATCCTCTGCCAATCATTAGCAGACCGGAGTTCCGCTGCGGTGACCCCTAACCGGGAAAAGTCGAAAGACATTACTATTATAAATGGATTTTCTGAAAATGAGCTCAGGCTGCACTGTTGTTCCTATGGTGGAAGTAAGCAGGCAGCATTTTCTGAGCTGCTCCAGAATGAATGAGTTAATAAGGTTAAGTTAACTCATTACATCAGTGTGACGCCTCCAGGTGCATCTGCAGTTAACTCCTACTGACGCCTCCAGGCATCAAATATTGCTTGTTCATATTTGCATCAATAATTCCAAAACAATGTTATGCACAAGGTTTTAAAATATTTCATCTTAAAGCTTACACAATAGCAAACTCAACTGCATTAATATTTGACATCTGTCTAGTGCAGGTAAATAGATATTAACTGTTGTTTTTATGACATTAATTTATATAGATTTAATGTTCCATTTTTCTAAATATCTCAACAACCAAGTAACACAGACAGAACACTCCTTAACCGGATATGAAAGTGCTCAGCTAGCTGAATAAAATACTGCTGACAGTATGTATGTAACTTAAGTGATTGCTGATATAAGTTGTTTACAAAATATTACAAATGTAATAGTTACTGTGTTTACTGTGACTTATAAAATTCAGTTTAAGACCTAGAATCTAAAGAATACTATCACTATAAAATAGTTTGTGCTGAAGAGTTTGCCATAAACACTTCTTTCATAACCCCTATGGTTCCAGAGATATGAACATTAGTTTGAAATGCGAGGACATAATTTGATTCTGTCAAAAGGTTTAGGCTCCATCCATTGGAAGTTAGAGTGCAAACTTCCTAAGCTCCACTGGAGTGAATGTGTTAAGGTTGTCTCTATAAATATCAGAACCAGATGAGTCACAATGCTCTTCTATTAAATGCAAAGACACCACAAAAGTAACCCCATCAAGAGAATCTTCCTGAAAATCTTCTCTGAGAATTACCTCTCCCCATATTTCATCAATAGGCAAAGGGGAAAATTCCTATGGAAAAAGATGCAGCCTACTTTACCCTAAAATCCATTGCTCATCAGTTAAATGGCTGTGAAAAAAGAAAATGCAGAACTCTGCTACAAAATACATGTGGTTAGCCAGTAATAATTAAAAAGAACATCATGGGCTGACTCACAAGCTTTAGAGGGTAATCCTTTCAAGTGCTAGCATTCCCTCAGAAATAGGTTCACAGTTTCATAGGTACTTACACTAGGCTACTGATTTTAACAACTGGACGAATTTCTGCTGTCATTCTAAAGGGATCCAATATTTGTCAGTATGGGAAGACATGGTTAACAGACCATGTTGCTTTGCCAAGGATGGCCTGCACCTGATCCCTCTGGGCTTTTGAATAATGGTTAAAATTTTATCCTCCCAATAAAGCCTTTTTTAGGCAATGCCAAATTACCAAACCTACTGACATATCAAAATCAGTTCAACTGAACCTCAAGGTGTTACTGCTCAATGCCAGAAGCCTAAACAAAAAGCTAAACTCCAACCAAGCTCTCCTCACCTTGGAGAATACAGACATCTGTGCAGTCACCAAGATATGGTTTAAAACTCCATAGAGTAACCTGACAGTGCAAGGTTTCAGTGCCTTCCACAATTTTAGACCAATAGCTGCACATACAGGGACTAAAGGTGGAGGTGGCTTGATATGCATCAATATCAAGCATACCTCTGAGGTTGGTTAAACAGGATGACATGTTTCTCAATGTGTAGGCCACCACAGATACAATCCAGTACCATATCCTAGCACACTAAATCCAGTACCATTTCCTAGCAGGCCATAGGTCACCCTCTATGCCTCATGAAACTCGTATCACATACTTAAAACCTACTGGAGATGCTCACTAGCCAACCTAACACCGTATTCATGGGGGACTTTAATTACCATTCTACAGACTTGAAATCCTACATAGCCTCAAATCTGAAGGCACAGAGATTCCTGGACTTCGAAAATACAAACACTCTTAACCACTTAGTGCATAAACCTAACTGAGGTCCCAATACCCTGGACCCTGTACTCACAAATATAGAAGAATGCTGCTCTACTCCCAAAGCCATGTTATCCCTGTTAAGATCTGACCATAAAGCTGTCTTCTTTTGAAATCAAAATCAACTCAGTAACTCCAGTAAACCAGTAACACTTAGAAACTATTCCAAGCAAACTACCTTTTGTGAAGCGGCATTTGTCAAAATCCAATGCCCCTCCAAACCCAAAGAACACAGCAGCCTATGCAGAATCGTTCAAAGAAACTCTGTACAACCATGTCAATGGGTACATACAGGCTGCAATACCTATCAGAAGTAAACCCAAAACTAACTCCAAAAAGAAACCACCTGGGTGACATCCCAAATTAAACTGGTTATGCAACAAATAGAAAAAAAATCATAGCCAAATTCAAGAACTGTAATGCCCATAAAGATAAGAACTCTCATCGAAATAAACAAGCAGCTAAGAAGGCTAAGTCCAATAAAGCCAATTTTGAGGTCAAGACAGCCTCCCAGGCTAAAGACTATCATAAGGCCTTCTTCAGCTATGTCACCCAGTATATAAATTTCTAAAATGGTTTACCTTTACATGTTTGAAAGTCAAATGGTCATACATGCACATCCACGAACCAGATATGCGAATTCCATAATGCCAAATTCCCAAAATGTCATAAAACAATCGAATTTCGACATTTCCAAACACACTACCACTGAAACAAATACTACCATGGGTCAAAAAGGGGGCGACATTTCGTAATTCGGTGCTTCGGTTTTCGTGATTTTGGAATTTCGCAGTTTACAGTTTGCAGCAGCGGGTTAAATGATTTGACCTTTGAACATGTAAAGATAAACCATCTAACACACAACTTGTGGGACACATTTGGACAGCATGACTATGCTTATAAAGACCCTAATGATTGTAAGCTTAGTATACATCTATGAACCTATGAATCTACTGATCTCAGAGGATCTCAAGAAGCCAGTC
Organism: Protopterus annectens; assembly: GCF_019279795.1. Lineage (NCBI taxonomy): Eukaryota > Metazoa > Chordata > Ceratodontiformes > Protopteridae > Protopterus > Protopterus annectens. The sequence goes on along the minus strand of NC_056742.1, from coordinate 315,934,016 downwards.
TTACATTTCCATGGTAGCTTTTAGCCCTTACATTTTGCATACAAATAACTCAAGAGATACGCTGAGCAAGGATATTTTGGGATATGTACATGTTTACCCTATCCATGATACCAGTTACCACTATACTCAGTATCCTACAAACTACTAAGAGGTGACTTGTGCCTGGCATCCAAGGAAGACCCATTACTGATGGGTTTACTGTACATCAACAAGTCAAACAGTATCAAAAATACTTAATCTAGGGATATAAACCTCTTTTCCAACAACAACAGAATGGTTTGGAGGGACAGGTATATTTTGCAGAGTATACCGCTGCTAAGGAACAGACTCTCCATCCACATAAAACAAAGTTCGTTCCTGTTCATTTTAAAGCATGACTTACATCTATGGATGGGAAAAGAAAAGCTGTGTAAATTCTTACCATAACCATAGATGTCCTTCTCTTCCATGTTGCAGTATTCCACATATGGGTTTACTCCTCTTGCTTCGCGTACGTCTAAGCCAGTATGCAAAAGTTTTCAGTCCCTACATGGTGCGTGGGACATCAGACATGGCTCAAGAAACATGGGCTATTAAAGTAAAGTCTGCACGCACCAGCCCTCAGAACTGAAAGCCCCAGTCAGAGTCAGTCCTAGAAGGGCATTGCCAGTCCTACACCACCCAGAAAGGGAACTGCAACATAACAGGAGGGGAAGGGGGGTGGGAAGGAATATTGCAACATGGAAGAGAAGGGCATCTATAGTTATGGTAAGATTTTACACAACTTTTCTATGTCCTTCTATTCCCAAGTTGTAGTATTCCACATATGGGTGAGTGCCAAAGTTCAATGTGAATGGAGAGGTGGTCTAGAGGCTGTCTCCAGGAATCAGTGAAGGATAGCCCTGGCAAACGCCACCGTAGCTCTAGAAATGTTGTCTAGTTTGTAATGCTTGGTAAAGGTGTGTACTGATGATCAAGTAGCTGCTTCAAGAATGGTAGAGGTATCCAGGCCCTTGAAGAAGGCTCCAGATGAGGCCATAGCCCTGGTGGAGACTGCTTTAACAGTACCTTGCAGAGATGTTCCATGGTATTGGCAACAAAGGGTGATGGCCTTGGAAATCCAGACAGAGATGGTCTGTTTGGTCACTGCCCTCCCCAGGGCCCTGGGATGAAAGGAGATGAAAAGTTGGTCAGCCTGTCTGATGGACTTGATTTTATGCAGATAATACCAAGTTGCCTGTGGACATCCAGGGAGTGAAGTACTCTCTTCACTGTCCCACTGTGGGTTTGGGAAGAAAGTAAGTAGGTGTATAGCCTCATTGAGGGACAGGTCATTCACCACCTTGGGCATGAAGGAAGGGTTAGTTCTAAAAATAACCCTGTCACTGTGGAAAACTAAGAGGGAGGAATGGCCATAAGGGCTTGTAGCTCTGATACTCTTCTGGCTGAGGCCAAGGCTATTAATAATACACTTTCCAAGTACAATGCTTTAGAGAGGTTTTGTCTGCTGGCTCAAATGGAGGGAGCATAAGCTTTTCCAAAACATAGTTAAGATCACATAGTGGGGGAGATGGTTTCCTAGGGGGTCTGAGGTGAAGTACCCCTTTAAGGAAAAGCTTAGCTGGAAGTCTGGAGGCCCAGAGGGGCATCCAGAGGGAGGCATGCTGAAATTGCAGACAAGTGAGCTTTAATGGAAAAATAAGCAAAAGCCTATCTGCAGTAGCTCACACAAACAAGACCGAACTAGAGGGGTCTTCCTTGCAAGCGGGACTAACTGCCTTTCTTGACACCATACAGAAAACCTTTTCCACCTTGAATGGTAGGATTTTCTTGTATTTGGTTTTCTGGACTCCTGCAGGACATGAGCATGTCCTCATTGTAAAGGTGTCTGAAGGGGATCAGAATCCTATCAACCACAGGGCGAGGTGCAGTAACTGCCACTGTGGGTGTATCTGGGATCTCTTGTGCTGTGTCAGAAGGTCCACTCTGAGGGGTAACTTGTGGTGATTGCCCTTGGACAATTGTAGAAGTAGGGGGAACCAGTGCTGTCTTGGCCAGTAAGGAGTCACCAACAAGATTTTTGGTCTGCCCTGCTGGATTTTCAGCAGGACCTTCTGAATAAGTGGGAAGGGGGGGGGGTGGATATAGATATTTCCCCTTCCAGGAAATTGAGAAGGCATCTGTTCCCAGTGTCTGCGGGTCTGGTATCCTGGTGCAAAAGCCAGGAAGTTGCCTGCTGATGGAGGAGGCAAACAGATCTATTTGAGGGGAACCCCACCAGTGGACCAGATCCAGGAAGACATCCCTGTGAAGCATCCATTCGTGGTTGTTTATGATGGTTTTGCTCAGATAGTCTGCCTGAGAGTTGTGGAGAGAGGGGATGCAGACAATCTGCAGGGTCACTCCCTGTGAGGTGGCTAGTTCCCATAATAGAAGGGCAGTCTGCAAAGTAAGTATTAACTTGGTCTCTCCCTGTTAGCTGAGATACCACAGGACTGTGGTGTTGTCTGTGAAAATCTTCAATGGACCTTGCTGGAGGTAAGGTAGGCAGGCCCGAAGGGCTAGAAGAATTGCCCTCTTCTCTTGAGCATCGACGTGTTCTAGTTTGTGAGGCTTTGGTCACAGGCCCTGCACCCTTTGATGGCTCAGAGTTGCTTCCCAGCCCAAGTCTGAGGCATCTGTGTGCATGACCTGTGGGGGCAGAGGTAGTTGGAGGGGTAGACGTGGATTGTGGGTCACTTGTGCCAGCCACCACTGGATTTCCTTTTTGAGGCATGGGAGGAGGGGAACCCTGTACTCAAGAGGATGGGAGTGTTGGGTCCAGACTGACGGTAGATACCATTGTAACTTTCGCATATGCAGTCTTGCTAATGGTAACATGGGGATAGTGGCTGCCACTTAGCCCAGGAGTATGAGGTGCTGCCTTGCTGTCAATTCTGTAGACTGAAGGAACAGAACCAGATGTTCTGTCAGGGATTGCATCCTTGGGGGGGGGGGGGTAGGCTTTCATAAGATCTGTGCGAATTCTGCACCCCAGGAAGACAATGTTTTGTGTAGGTTCCAGGTGGGATTTTGGGAAATTTATCTGGAATCCCAGGGACTGTAGGAGGGACACTACTAGATGTATATGTAGCAGGACGGTCTCCTTGTTGCCTGCCTTGATTAGCAGGTCATGCAGGTAACGGAATACTTGGATTCCCTTTGTCCTGCAATAAGCAATCACTGGAGCCAAGCATTTGGTGAAAACCCTGGGAGCAGTGGAAAGCCCAAAGTGCAAGGCAGAGAAATGAAAGTGAAAAGTGCCCACCAAGAACCTCAGGTATTTCCTGAATGCGGCTTTATGGGGATGTGTAGATAAGCATCCTTTATATCTAAGGTGGCCATGAAGCCTTGGTGAAGTAGGAGGGGGAAGAGGGAAGGCAAGGTCAACATCCTGAAGATAGGGACCTTTAGGAAAACGTTGAGATGGGAGAGGTCTAGAATTGGTCTCCATGGTCCGTCTTTTAGGGAAACTAGGAAAAGTAGAAACCTCTTCCTTTTGCATCTGGGGGCACAGATTTGATGGTGCCCTGGACCAGCAGTACTTGTAACATGGGCTGCAGAAGGTACAACTGTTGTGTTGGGGGCTTTGGGATGCCCTTTTGCTCTGGGGGGGGGGTGAGTCAGGTTATGAAGTAACCACTTTGAAGGATTGGCAGGACTCATTTGTCTGATGTGATGAGACTCCACACAGGGAGGCAGTGAGAGAGATGAAGTGACAGAAGTAGAGGGGGGGGGCGGTAGGGGCAACGTAGGCAGGCAATCAGATGCTACCTTGCCCTATCTTGAAAGGATGGTCTCTGGCTAGACTGGCTAGAGGAAGGTGACGCTCTAGCTGGAGGGGGGCTTCCTGGTGGGTTTTCTAGTTTTGGAAGGAGCTGCAGGGTGAGTGCTTCCTTATGAACTGAGTTTTAGCCGGGTAGTTTCTTTGAAATTTTGGTAAGGGAGAAACAAGCAGGTGTTTCAAATCCTGCATTTCTTTTTCTTTTTGCTGTAGTGACTTAAAAAGGTCGGCCAATTTTGCACCAAACAAGGCTGAATTGTCCAGGGGTGCCATCAATAAGCTTTGCCCTAAAGTCATCAGGAAGGGGCTGTAGGAAGAACCAGGAATACCTCCTTAAGGCAGAAGCTGATGCTCTTGACCTGCCTGAGGCTTCAGCAGCATCATAACTGCACTTTATGGAGTGCCTGGTAACCTGGGAGGTGAGGGCCAGAAGAGATGACAGTGATGCTTTGGTGGCACAGTCTGGTGCATTAGCCAATTCCTTGGAGGCTTTTTCCAGGAGGGATAGGGTGTATTTTGCCATGAGTCTGGTAAATTGTAGCCCTAAAGGACAAGGTAGCAGAGGTGTAAATTTTCTTACCCAGTCTTTTCATGGTCTTGCTGTCTTTGTCAGCTAGAAGTATGGTAGTAGTGGGTAAGAACTTAGAAGCCATGTCTGTAGAGATGGAAATAGTGGCAGCGTCTGCAGGTGGGCACTTTAGGGGGTACTTGGCAGTGTCAGGAACTTTGTAAAGTCTGTCAGGTCTGCATGGGGCAGGTGGTTGAAAGTCTGCATTTAAGGATGCTGAGGAGAAGGCATCCAGGAAAGCAGGCAGGATTGGAGGAGCAGCAGACGGGCTAGAGAAATCCCATATGAATGTCGTAGTATCTTTTTTATACCTCAGTCATCTCAGAGGATTCCCACTTGAAATGATAGTTCATCTTAAAGATGGTTTCCCCAAAGGTCAAATCCTCAACTGGGGAGTCAGGACTGACCGATTCTTCCTCTGGAGAACCATACCTCAAGGGAGAAAAGATCTTGGAGGTGTAAGAAAGAGATTCTATAGAGGATGAATCAGAAAGGTCTTCCTCTTCCTTCGTGGTAGGGTCTGAAGTTTGAGGCTTAGGGCTCAAATGTGGACAAAGAATGCTAGCAGTCCCTGCAGAAGCAGAATGTAAGGCCATAAAGGCATTAAACAGGCTCTGACTGAAGGTTTGGCAGTCAGGCATGCTTTCAGAAGGAGATGAAAAATGCTTCCTTTTTTTTTCTTTCTTTTTAAGGGGCCTAGCCAGCGTCTGAAGGGGAGTAAGGCCTAGAATCTTGAGTCTGTAAAGGACCAGATGGATCCAACAAGCCTATTCCAACCGCTGGTTCCACCCCGGCGTCAGAACAGCCTCTACAGACATGCCCTCCACATGAGATTGTGCAGCTTCCATAGAGGTACCCACTATATCCAAGGCTACGGATTCAGATTCCTCTACCAGGCTGACATCGGCCACAGGCTGAGGGTCGGATGCTAGAGGCGCAGCGGTAATAATAGGCCATGAAGTCTTGGCCTTCAGTGGTTGAATAGGCACATCAAATGAACCCTCCATCCCTAATGTAATCGGTTTTAACCTTTGATTTGCTAAGTATAGGTTTAGCACATGCAAATGACTATGCAAAGTTTTGGGCACAAACGCCTGACAAATTGGACAGGCTTTGTAGTCGTGCGACCGTCCCAAAAAGAAGAGACACTGATCGAGGACGCCCCTGTGAGGAATCTGCCAGCCGCACGTACACTTGCCCTTTCTGGATGACATGGACTGGCAATACAATAAAGAAAAAAGGAATGAAAGGTTCCCCAATGGGGTACTTATCTGATTTCTCAACTCCAATGGCAACAAGAGCAGTAACACCTGGCATACGACTGGCGGCTGAGAAGTTGAGGGCTGGTGCATGTAGTTCCTCAATGCTTTATCTCAATGCTTTTTCCAATGCCTGGGTCCCCTCAAATTTATTTATGGTATGATCCCAATTATTCTCATTTTATATATATATATATATATATATATATATATATATATATATATATATATAATTATCAACTACGGGATAGTAAGTCCAATCTATAACCAAATGAGACATGTTATTTTGAGCAAAAAAAAAACACTGGCTAGGCTTAAAATGGTTCGCAAGGGCAGCTATCCTAGTACTTACCTATGAAACTATGAGGGACGGGGGGGGGGGTATGTGCTTACCCATCCATTTGTCAAAATTACAACTGGATTGAGTAAGACAAGTACATTGTTTTTTGTGACGTGGAAGACAGCTCCATATAAGTGGTCTTCTCTGTGATAAAACATCCCTCCAACATGTTCTTCATTTCTGTTATTATATTATTAAAACAATTTTTACTTATTATAATATAAAAGATTATAAGTGGGTCACAGATCGTAACCCGTTTATCATGCAATTGATATATGGATGCCAAGAACTTCACCTCGAGAACGAAGCTCGAGAGGTGAATCCTGGCATCCATGTTAAGAACACAGAATTTATGGTTATGATCAGAAGCCCAATCATAATTCTTTACAGTGCATGAAGCTTTATATGCTTCATGTACTACTAGTTACAATAAAAAAAAAAAAAAAAAAACTAAGTATTTTGCTGACTTTCAAAGCCATAAAGCACTTAGCCATTTAATGACAGCTGTCAGAAAAGCACTAACACACAGACCCCTTACATTTACACTCAGCTTGTCATGACTCAACTGTCCAGCTACTTTCTAAGTTTGGAAGAGGAAGGGAGACCTTACCAAGGGACCGACCTTAACAACTTAAACAGGGAGCACTTAACATTTGTTAAAGTCAGGTCTCACATCACTGTAGTACTTAATTAATTTGTCTTTTTCTGAATATCGGAGCATAGTCACAGAGGTCCATGCACTACAAAATATTTTTTATTTTTAATTATGTTTTTTATTTTGTAAAAGAAATCAAGTTCCCCTGAGAAGGTGTTTATGACACTATGGACTTGCAGATGTGTAATAGGTCTGACAGAACAGGATACACTGAAATTCTGTAAGGCAGAGATTGCCACTCAGTAGACAGCATGATACTGAAAATTAGGACATAACTCTGAGATGGTCTGTATAATTTTCATAATTTAGGCCCTTGAATTTTTTTTTTTTTGTTAGTTAGACAGAGCTGTTGTCATTCTAGATGTGACGAGTGTTTGGAGAGGTACATACCAAAAATAGCTTTATACTCAATGATCAACCTGATCAATGTCAAAAACAGCTGAACAAATACATCCTTGGACCTGGACACAATACCATTCGATATAAGCTGTGCAATGAAAACAGATTTCCTTGCAACAGTGGCTATGAGATCAAAGGACAGTTCATTACCAACATAGGTTCCCAGATTCCCAACTATGGGATCCATTCTCATTGGTGTGTTGTCAATACAACAGCTACATAGAGAAACATGGCTGCCAAAGGATATGTTTCTATACTTCTTGCTATTTAGTTTTAGTCTGTGATTTTGACACCAGATAGTGGTTTGGGATAGTCTCTCTTGGAAGATCTTGGTGCCCCTCTGAGGAGTTTATGATGGCACCAAGTTTGAAGATGGCTGCAAACCCTTAACATTAGCTTTGCCCTCTGAAAAGTAAACATCAAACAGGAGAGGCCCAAGGACTGAACCCTGGGGTAGACCGCTAGTGACGGGTCGTTTGGAGAAGATAAACTTATTTATATACCTGCATTTGTTTACCAAGAAAGTCTGACTGGGCCATGCAGACCACCCTTCAGCTGAGGCTTGGGGAGAAAAGCTCCACAGTTAACAAATCTTAAAATATGTAATATAATACAATGCAAGCAAAACAGCAAATGTTAACTATCACATAAGATAGAAAAATTGTTGGCATAATGGTTAAGATGTTTACCTCACAGACACTGTGCAGGGCTTGATTTTCACCACTGACTGAAATTGGCTAGGTTTAAAATAACCCACATGGACAGCTAGCCTAGTATTTACCTATGATACCAGTAAAGGAAGACAAAAAAAAAAAGAGAGAGAGAGAGATCCTCGAAATCATTATATTCCATAAAGCTACATTTCAGTTTTACTGTTAATGACAAACAACTGGGTCTTGAGATGAAAGCAGAGAAAATTAAGATTAAGAAAGAAGACCAAAAGGCCATTACAAATACAGGACAGATAGATAGAGATGTAGTAACATTTAGCCGGAGAGAGTAGCAGGAGTACAGTTTGGAATCCAAGAGGTGGGTCCTAAGGATTGCTCTGAAGTATTTTGGATTTCTGATTTGTCTTCAGTCTTGTGTGAAAGTATTCCAACATCTGGATACATATGAGGAATACATTACTCTCATTATGTTTACTGTTTTGGTCTACAGACATGAACAAGGTATGTGTCCTTAGACCAGAGAGATCTAGATGGGGTGTACCATAGCATTACTGTCTTCAGTGCTGGACACTTGTTTGTGCGATGAAGAAAACTTTGCACCAATTTAACTCATTGCCTCCAGTACAGCTCTTTTGAGTGTGTACTTTTAACTCCCAGGCTTGAGCCTTTAAAAAATTTAAGTTATCTTACAGTTCAAATATTCATATCACTGGTACTATAAGTGTTACTAGAATACTGTAAATGGCAAACTATTCAGAATAAATTAATCTATACATTAGTGGTATTCATTCAGTTTTACAGTTTAAAATGCATTTATAAGCCAAATCAAAGGCAGTGAATATTAATTTTGTAATGTTGTATAAACAGGTTATGGCATCTCAGTAAATATTCGAGTAAGACACATACTGTCAGCAGGATTTTCTTCATACAGCTGTAAGCTTTCATACAAGACTATGCATTTCTGTCTGTTAAATGAATCTGAGATATAGTGAAATATAAAAAAATATTACAATACAAATAGCATACCCATAATATTCAATCATTCTTTAGCTGCATTAGACAGAGGTGAATTATCAATAAAATTGTGTTTACCATCATGCATGCTTTAAGATGAAATCTTATACACTGTGTGCAACATGGTTCTGGGAATTCTTTGTGCAAATAAGAACAAGTAGTATTTGACAGCTAGAAGCGTCAGTAGAAGGTAACTGCACAAACACCTGGAGGCACAGTAAGCTGTAATGAGTTAAGTTAACTGAATTTTTGATAGCTGGGGGATTCTACCAGTTTATGTGACTGAGTGCTAGGCAATAATGGATTTTACTTGGAAGATGGGTTGCAAATTTTGCTATTATATTACAACACTGTTCTTGTTTTGTTAAAAGGGAGGGGCTGAAATTTGTTACTAGGAAAGAGACATAGCAGAGAGCTGGCAACAGATGCGCAAGGGCAATGGTATTTCTACACTGCAAGGTGAGGCAGGGAGATGTTTTGCCCAGGAGACTTAGTATTATATGGGGTTTTATTACATCATTTTGGATCTGTAGGTCAAATTTCAAATCATTATCAATGGTGACTCCAAGTAATTTAGAATGTATGACAACCTAAAGTCTAATATTTTCTACAGATGATATAGTAAAGATATTTTTGTGATTAGAGAATTTTTGGGATGAAAAGTAATTTTTTTTCTTTTATATGGGTTCAGGAGAAGGTCTGACTGATACAAATACAAATTGATGGAGTAGGACTGTTGTGTAATAGTTTGTAATAAAGGCAAGCTTGGAGCGGCGTACGTTAAGGTGCAGTCGTCTGCATAATGAACCAGGTGCCTTGCCCCACTGCAGTATAAAGGATGTTTGCAATGTAATGAAGAGAACAGAACCTAGGATTGAGCCCAGAGTGCCATCAATGGATATAAGTAGACAAGATGAACAGTACATATAACCCACTGTGTCCGATATAAGAGAGAGTTTTTAAACCATTTTAGGGTAGATGTGGGGAGACCATGGGACACTAATGTTTGTAGTAGCTTAGTATGAGAAACTGCATCAAATATTCCTGATAGATCCAGGAACATGGGAAAGATTAGATTACCTTAGTCACTGAGTTGATTTATTGTGTTGCGGAAGGACAGAAGAGCTGTAGTGGTGGTGCTATGCAAAAGGTGAAAGCAATGTTGGGGATAGAGCAGGTAAATATCTAGGAGATACTTTTAGCAGTTGGGAATGTGCACATCTTTCTAGGATTGTTTTTACAAGGGAGAGGGTGTGGCTATTACTCAATAGTTGGATAATTCCACTGAGTTACTGCTTTATGTAGTTGTATAAAATATGATTCCACCAAAGTTTGGGTATATATGATTCTAGTATGAACCTGTTGATTAGTATCAATATGGGACAGACTATGGCATATGAGGCAAAACTTAAGTATTTAGCAGAAAGTTGGTCAGCTGCTAATGTTGTAGGTTTCAGTTGTGATAGCAGTTTTTGTATTATTTTAGATGGAACTGGTTGAAGAGAAAATGTTTAGGTACAATTTTCTGAATGTACTGAAGTGTATCTATCATCTGCTAGACTCAATAGTGCCGCAGATGTTACTTGAATGAAGTGGGAATTAAACTACTCAACAATGTTTTGGTTTGTTGCATTTGGACTGGAATTTGACTGAAGTTTTTCCAGGTTTCATTTTTTTATGGTTGCCCAATAACCTTTTGGGTTAGAAAAGTTATTAATTTGGAGATGGATGAAGAAAGCTTTTTTGAAGTTTGGATGAATTTCTTGGAGATATTTCTCAGCTGTCTACATTTCTGGAATGTGGTTTCAATTTTGAATTTATACCACTGCTTCCATGGTTTATCTCTTTCTTCCATTACTTGTTTGGTGCTCTTTTTCTATAACCAGTAGTACATGCACCAGATAAAGCTCTATGCACTGCAAAGAATTATGATTGGGACTCTGGTCATACCCTTTAATTATATGTTCTCAATACAGATGCCAAGATTCACCTTCTCTAGCTTCACTCACGAGGTGAATTTCATGGCAATCATGTCTTGAACACATAACTTGGTTACGATCAGAGAACCAATCATAATCCTCTACAATATGAACTAATATTTTCTGCACATACGATGGTGCCTTACATTTTCTAGTTATAGTATATAAAATTAAATGCATGAAGTTAGGTAAACATTTATTTACGAGAATGCTATATTTTGAATAATAAATGCAAGACTACTTCGTCTGTTTGACTAATTCTTTGCAATATACAGCTAATTTCCCTAAACATTAAGAAGAAGTTCTGTACTCACCATAACAATCCATCTGAGTAGTTGTACTTCATTTGTCTTCAACCTGTGGGTTACGGATCTGTATCAGATCAGTCACAGCCACATTTCCAGCATCTGATCCGAGCTCCAAGCTTCTCCCCTTACCCACAATGCCCCGTCTCTTTCCTCCATTCAGATCGAGCTTGTTGCCAAAAAAAAAAAAAATCACATATTCCAACCTAATAATACCTTGCCACAACTGGCAACCCGAAAATCCTGAGCCCAAGCATGACTAAGGACATTCCTGATGTAACCTTCTCCATATATGGTCAGTATCACAGTGCCAAGGTAGGGGGAAGGAGGGGGGATGGTTGAAGACAAATGAAATACAACTACTCAGATGGAACGTTATGGTGAGTACATAACTTCTTTATCTGAAGTAGTTGACTTCATTTGGTCTTCAACCTATGGGACAGAGTCCCCAGCTACCAAACACCTGGGTGGCCCTCGTGGAAGGATATTCCAGAGCACCGCGGAGCCAAAGGATGCTCTGCTCCTGGAGACAATATCCAATCTGTAATTTGAAATGAAGGTATGAGATGAGGACCAACTAGCTGCAGAAAGAACAGTTGTGTACACTTACCGTAAATGTAGATGTTCGAGTGTATTCACTGTTGCAGTCATCACCTCTGGGTTATCCCTGCTGTGGTAGCCCTCGGCCAGCCTGAATACCAGAGTCCATGTTTTTCTGCATTGGCTGCTGTCGCTTGCTGACTGATGTCAGATCGTCAGTGCTATAATGCAAGGCAGCAGACACCATTACATCAGTTTTTCTTGCCCTAATCAGTTAGAAGCTCAAGGAAATATGATAAAGTGGTTCTGGTGGCTAAAAGCCACCGTAAGAAGCTTATGTCTCCCTAAGGAAAGAAGATATAAGGGGGAAGGAGGGAAGAAAAACCAGGACTGCAACAGTGAATACACTCAAACATCTACACTTATGGTAAGTGTACACAAAGTACAGTTTTGTACCTACCATAAATGTAGATGTTCGAGGATCCCCATTGCTGCAGTCCTTACTATTGGGTGTAGTCCGCTGTCCAGTCGGCCCGAATACCAGAGTATGGACGACGGCCGGGTCAGGGCGTTAATTGACGCCAGAATCGTCAGGGTACTAATGCGCATGACCGACGTCATATCCTCAGTCTTTTCTTGCCCCAGATGTCAGAAGACCCCAAAAAGACAAGGCCCAAAATACCTGCACCAAAAATATGTACAATATATACAAGAATATATACAAAAATATCAGCATGTAACCTCACCTACACAACCACCCCTAAACACAAGGGGGGGAGGAGGAAGGGGACTGCAATGGGGGATCCTCAACATCTACATTTATGGTAGGTACAAAACTGTACTATGTTCTTCGTTCCCCATTGCTGCAGTCCTTACTATTGGGTAGAATCCCAAAGCAGAGGTAAGGGAGGCTGGCAAATCATAAAGAAGCAGGAGCTGACAACATGCCTTGCAAAACAGCTGTGGCAAAACCAGCCCTAGACTTAGAGTAGATAGGAAGGTGATAATGCTTAGAGAAAGTATGCACTGAACTCCAAGTAGCTGCTTCCAAAATATCCTTAGTTGCCACCTTAGAAATGCTGTTGAAGTGGCAGTAGCCCTAGTGGAATGAGGCCTAATCCCAGCTGGAATCTCCTTGCCATGATGGGAATAACAAAATGCAATGCAAAAGCCAATCCACCTAGAAATAGTTTGTTTTGACACAGGCTTGCCAACTCAAAGCAAAAGAAACAAACAACTGCTGAGACTGCCTAAAATCCTTAGTCCTGCTTAAATAATAACGCAATTGCCTGTGTACATCTAAAGTGTGCAAAATCTTTTCCCCTTTATTTTGGGGTCTGCATAAAAAGTAGGCAAATGAATAGTTTGGTTTAAAGCCACACTAGAAACCACCTTAGGCATAAAGGAAGGATTAAATGATACCCTATCCTTATGGAAAATCAAAAGGGCTCTACTGCCATAAGGGCCTGCAACTCAGACCCTTCTTGCAGAAGTAATAGCCAACAGAAAAGCAGTCTTCCATGACAAGTATTTCAATTCAGCAGTAGCCGCAGGCTCAAAAGGTTGTAGAGTAAGTTTTTCCAACACAAAATTGAGATCCCAAGCAGGAGTAGGAGCTCTACGGGGGTCTTATATTCTTTGCCCCTCTAAGAAACTGCTTGAACAAAGGATGAAAACAACGGTGGGTCACAATCATAGTGAGCTGAAATTGCTGCAGCATGAATCTTAATGGAAGAGAAGGACAAACCTTTGTCCAATAACTCAGTAAGGTATTGAAGAGCCACACTCAAATTAGGCTCAGAAATCTCCAAATTCTTTGCTGTACTCCAAAATAAAAATCTCTTCCATTTTTGTCATGACACTTTCCTTGTGCTAGGTCTTCTAGCTTCCATAATCACATTTAAAACTTGTTGAGGAAGTTGAGACCTGCTGTGTTTCAACACAGAATATGCCAGGCTGTTAGATGAAGAGAGTGAAGCTTGACATTGAGCAGATGACCGTCCTTCTGAGATAACAGATGAGGAATCAGAGGTAAAGGCCATGGAGGCTTCTTTACCAGACTGTAGTGGGTACCAATGTTGCCGAGGCCAATCTGGAGCTATCAAAATCATCCTTGGCCTGTCTTGTCTGACCTTTAATAGTACCTTTGGAAGAAGAGGCAGAGGTGGAAAGGCATACACATGAAGGTTTTTCCAACTGAAAGACAGAGCATCCACTTTCCAAGCTGTGTGATGAAACCCCTTTGTGCAATACTTTGGCAGCTGGTGGTTTAGTGGAGAAGCGAACAGATCTATGTCTGGAGTTCCCCATAACACTGTCAATTTCTGAAATACATGAAGATCCAGTTTCCACTGTGGGGATCCATGATTTGTCTGCTTAACACATCTGCTAAGGAGTTCTGTGCTCCTGGCAGAAACCTTGCCTGAAGAGTTAGTTGCAAGCTTAGCGCAGTCTCCCATAAAATCATTGCTTGCCTGCATAGAGGATAAGAATGTGTTCCCCCTTGCTTGTTGATGTACCACATGACAGTTGTGTTGTCTGTTAGAATCAACACCTGCCCTGGAAGAAGTAACTCCTTGAAAGCCATTAATGCAAACTGGACTGCTAACATCTCCTTCATGTTGATATGTAGATGCTGTAGTCTGGCAGGCCACTTGTCTTGTATCCACCTTCCATCTAGATGAGCTCCCCAAGCAATGTCCGAGGCATCTGTCGTTAAAATCTGACTCGCCTCTGGCCGGGTCACAGAGAGTCCCTTGTTTAGGTGACATTCCTGAGCCCACCACAAAAATTCTGTTTGAAGGCAAGGTATTATTTGAATGACAGTGTCCAAATCCTGGCAGTGCTGTGTCCATACATTTTTGAGATACCATTGTAGCTTCCTCATATGCAGTTTGGCATTGGGAAGCACCAGAATACAAGATGCCATGAACCCTAATGCTTGAAGGACTGTCCTTGCAGTCAGCACGGACTGATGAGATAGTTGATGGAAGTAAAGTGATAGACTCTTTTGTTTGTCCGGGGTTAAAAGGCCATCTGGGCTGCTGTATTCAGTCTCACACCCAGAAAGCACATGTCTTGAGAGGGTACTAGACTGGACTTTATTTCGTTCACAGAATACCCTAGGCATCTTAGCACTGCTATAACATATTCCAGATGCTGTAGAAGGTCTTCCTTTTCTTGAGCCAGAATCAGGCAGTCGTCCAAGTAAGGATAGATTTGAATTCCTTGTAGCCTGAAGTAAGCTATCACTGGAGCCAGAACCTTTGTGAATACAGTAGATAAGCCAAAGGGCAATGCAGAGAACTGATAATGAGAATTTCCAGCTATACTTCCTGCAACTTAGCCTTATAGGCACATGAAGGTAAGCTTCCTTGAGATCTAAAGTTACCATCCAGTGATCTTTGCCCAGCAGAGGTAAAAGCTGTTGTAACGTCAACATCTTGAACTTGGGAATGTCCAGATAAGTGTTGAGGAGAGATAAATCCAAAATTGGTCTCATGTTCCCCTTCTTTGGTACTAGGAACAGGCGAGAATAAAATCCTAGGCCCCTTTCTGATACAGGGACTGGCTGAATGGCCCCCATGTGGAGTAACTGAGAAACTTGCTTGTGAGCCTCTTTTCTTTGTGGAGGAGGAACGTCTGGCATGCCTTTGAAAGGGGGCATTGTATGGAAATAAAACCTGTAACCGTGGTGAATGATATCCAACACCCATCTGTCTTGAGTAATTAAATCCCAATTTTCTTTGAAAAGAGACAGTCTTCCTCCCAGAGGAGCTGCCAGACGAGAATCTACTGGCAGCTGAAAAAGCAGGTCATTGGGTCTGTTTACGAAAGGACTGACCCCTGCCCTCACCAGAAGTCTGAGCAGGTGAACTCCCTGTTCTAGGCCTAAAAGAACCTTGAGCCCTGCCCCTACCACGCCTAGACCTACCCCTAGACGGGTAATCATAAGGAGGATATGTCGACCCGTTAGCAGGCCAATTTGTACTAAATTGGCTGCACCTGCAAAAAATCTTTAACTGTTTGCATAGACTTAGCTTTGTCCTCCATTTTCTTTAAAACTGCTTCCACAGGCGAACCAAACAACACATCAGACTGTAAAGGAGCATCCAAAATCCTTGTCTTAACATGCTCAGCTAAATTCTGATCCCTCAACCAGGCATGCCTGCGAAGAACAGAACTAGTGGCAGCCACGAGGAGGCCTGTACAGCATCAAAACTTGTTCAGACACATGAACCAAATCCAGCAACTCTTAAAGCATCCACCTTAGATTTCAATTGTGAAAGGAGATAATTTTGATATTTAAGCATGTGAAACTGACAATTCAACGCTCTCATGGCTAGAGTAGAAGAAGTATACACTTTCTTTCCCCACCTATCCAAAGCCCTTGCCTCTTTATCAGTGGGAACAGGATTTTTAACCACAGAGGCCTTAACACCTTTAGGCCCCTGAGAAACAGTTTCTGGGTCCGCCTAGGACTCTTAAACAAATACTTATGAGCACCCTATAATACCTATCAGGTTTAACAGGAGCAGGAGGCAAAGAGTCAGGGTTCAGGGAAGCCTCTGCAAAACATCTTCCACCACATTCAACACAGGAGGTATAGCTAAGGGCCTATGCTGGGGTAAAACAAGAATTCCCTAAGCCTTTTCCTGGAATCAGAGTAATCCTGGCCTTCCCATTTAAAGTGCTCCCTCATGGAATGCAGAGTCTCAGAAAATGAGAAATCCTCAGGAGGAGAAGCTGTAGGAGTAGAATCATCCACATCAGAATCAGAAAGGAGGATACTCCTGCAAATCTTCCAGAAGACTCAGAAGCCTCTGAACACTGTTCAAAACTATCAAACTCCGGTTCCACCCTAGGCCTCTTATCAGGAGGGGGCATAGAACCTCTAATCATAGTAATCAAATCTTCTGCCATTTTAAGCATATGTTTCTTAGGTACAGAACCAAATGCTAGGAGAAGCCCCACTGAAGCTGAACTTGGCCTACCTCTCAAAGAAGTTTTGGCAACAGAAGGAGAGGCTCTAACAACCTTGGGAAGAGAGGGAAGAACAGTTACCTGAGAAGCCCTCAGCCTGGCCTACCTCCTGAGAAGGCACATCCTGTAACAGTAAAGTTTCTGCCTGAGACTCCATGGAAACTCCTGGCAAAACCTCTGGCTCCACTGAGTTTCTAAAGAACCGACGTCCGGGACTGCCGGGTTCATCAACCCTAGGCTTCACTGTTTTGTCCTTGCTTCTTGAGCATCCGACGGCATTTTATAATTGCAACGCTTCCCAAACACTAACCTAGCACAGTCTAACCTCCTCTTAATAGTGCGTTGTTAAACCTAGCACAAGAGCTCAGGCCCTAAACAAGGTATACACAAGGTATGGTAATCCCTATGAGGTATCTGTTTCCCACAAGAAATACAGTTATTCACTTTTTCTGACATCCGGTTAAATACTGAGGCAAGAAAAACCAAAATGTTCCCAACGGGTACTTAGCCAACTCTGCTTCGGTCTGAAACGTTTCGAAATATTTCAGAACGCCAACCTGCACTCGCAAAACTGCTTCTGCATCGGACCATGCGGCAAAAGACTGAGGATATGGTAAGGACTGCAGCAATGGGGAACGAAGAACATCTGTACTATGTTCTTAGTGTTTCACTGTTGCAGTCATTACCTGTGGGAGGATTCCAAAAGCTGAGGAGAGGGGTGGTAGGATTACTAAAAGACCTAGGCATGGGTTAGCATGCCCTGCAAAACTGCAGAGGCAAATCTTGCCCTAGCCTTAGAAAAAAAGAGGTAGGTGGTAATGCTTGGTAAAGGTATGGACAGAAGTCCAGGTGGCAGTTTCCAAGATGTTCTTGGTAGGAACTCCTCTGAGGAATGCTGTGGAAGTGGAGGCTGCCCTAGTGGAATGGGTACGAACAGACTTAGGGGGTGGTTTCCCATGTAATCTGTAGCAGAAATGGATACAGTGTGATAGCCATTTGGAAATGGTTTGCTTGGAAATGGGCTTCCCCTCTGCCCCTGAGGCAAAGTTGATAAGAAGTTGGACTGTTTTCCTGAAGGGTTTAGTACGGTTCAGATAGTATCTGAGCTGTCTGTGCACATCTAGTGACTGTAGAATTCTTTCCCCATTGTTTTGAGGGTTAGGAAATAAGGTGGGTAGATGTATGGTCTGGTTGAGAGTCACATTAGATATCACCTTGGGCATAAAGGAGGGATTAATCCTCAGGGAGACCCTGTCTGCATGGAAAATGATGAAGGGCTCAATGGCCATTGGTGCCTGAAGTTCTGAAACCCTTCTGGCTGAGGTGATAGCTAGTAGAAAGGCAGTCTTCCAGGAGTGGCATCTTAGTTCTGCTGAAGCAACAGGTTCGAAGGGTGGTAAGGTTAGTTTTTCCAAAACATAACTCAGGTCCCAGGCTGGCATGGGAGGCCTTCTGGGACGTCTGATATCAGAATCCTCTCTGAGGAGTTGTTTAATCAAAGGAAGTGAGAACAGGGGCTGATCTGTATCGAAATGAGTTGAAATGGCTGATGCATGGATTTTAATAGAAGAGAAGAGGAGGCCACTATTGAGTAACTCCTCTAGGGAGTCCAGATAAGAGGGATGAAAGGTTGTGAGCTATTGCCCCCTCTGGACTGGCTCCAGGAGCAGAATCTTTTCCATTTTCCGGCGTAAAATTTAATGATGCTGGGCCTTCTGGCCTCTGTGATAATGTCTAGGACCGGTTTGTCTTTAGAGTATTAGCCATGCTGATTGTTTGAGATCCTGCAAGTCTGGGTGCAGCATTCCCTCTCCAACCACCTGAGTCAAGAGGTCTGATATCAGGGAAAGCTGCCTTGGAGGCTGTAATGTCAGGCTGCACAGTAAGGGGTACCAATACTGTCTGGGCCAATCTCGAGCAATGAGAATGGCCTTTGGTCTCTCCTCCCTTATCTTGATCAGTACCTTGGGAATAAGAGGCAGAGGAGGGAATGCGTACACAAAGAGTGAGTTTCAGGAGAAGATCAAGACACCCACCTTCCACGCTAGGTGGTGATACTCCCTGGTACAGAATTTTTCAGGTGATGGTTAAGGTGCGAAGCAAAGAGATCCACCTCTGGAGTCCCCCACTCCTGAGTAATTTGTAAAAATATTTTTCTGTGGAGCTGCCATTCGTGGTGGTCCAGTAAATTTCTGCTTAAGTGGTCTGCCAGGGTGTTGTTGATCCCTGGTAGGTATTGGGCTATTAGGTGTAATCCCATGGAAGAGGCCGTCAGCCAGAGGTTCATGGCTAGCCTGCACAGAGGGTAAGATTGGGTCCCTGTTTGTTGATGTATCACATTACTGGGGTGTTGTCTGTTTTGATAAGGAGAACCCCTGGCTTGAGATGGGGTTTGAAGGATGTCAGAGCCTTTTGTACTGCCATCATTTCCTTCTGGTTGATGGGTAAGGAAAGGTGCTGGGCATCTGAAAGACCGTGGGTGCACTTGTCTGCTAGGTGAGTGCCCCAAGCAATGTCTAAGGCGTCAGTGGTAATGGTCTGCCCGGTTGGGCGGAGGGTGAAGGGAAGACCCTTGTTCTTGGCACAGGCCCCTGCCCACCAGAGAAACTCGGCCCTTATACAGGGGATCAGAGGGAGAGAGGTCTCTAGAGGTTTAGAGTGCTGACACCAAAGGTTCTTTAGGTACCACTGAAGTTTTCTCATGTGAAGCCTGGCCAGAGGAATTAGAAGAATGCAAGATGCCATGTACCCCAAGGCTTGCAGGAACTTCCTCGCGGTGAGGTGACTTCTGGAAGCCAGCTGGGTAAAGTAGAGAGGCAGGAAGCTCTGCTTTTCTGGGGATAGGAAAGTCATTTGGGATGCTGTGTCCAGCAGTGCTCCCAAGAAAATCATCTTCCTGGAGGGTTTTTGCTTTGATTTCTTCTCATTGATGGTGTACCCTAAGGAGGTTAGGAGGGCTTTGACAAAGAGGAGGTCCATGAACAGCTTTTCTTTCCACTCTGCCTGAAAGAGGCAGTCGTCCAGATAAGGGTAAATCTGTATATTTTTCCATCTGCAAAAGGCTATGACTGGGGGTAAGCATTTGGTGAATACCCTGGGAGCAGTAGATAAGCCAAAGGGTAGTGCAGAGAACTGAAAGTGTTGTAAGCCTGCTCTGAAGTGAAGGAATTTCCTGCAGGATTCCCTTATGAGGATGTGGCGGTAGGTATCATTTAGGTATAGGGTCACTAAACATTATTTGTCAGCATAGGCAACAGCTGTTGCAAAGTTAGCATTTTGAATTTGGGGACCACCAGGGAGGTGTTCAGAATGGATAGAGCCAGGATGGGGCACTAAGTGCCTTCTTTTCTGGGAACAAGGAATAGTCAGGAATAAAAGCCTTTGCCTGTTTGATCTGAGGGGACAGGTACTACTGCCCCTTGGGATATGAGAGTTTGGACTTGTTTCAATGCCTCTGCCCACTGATTTGGAGGCAAGTCTGAGTACCCTCTTGGAATTAGGAGTTCGATAAAAGACAATTTGTATCCCTGATAAATGATCTTCCAGACCCACTAGTCCTTTGTTACAGAAAGCCAATTTTCTTTGCAGAGGGAGTGCCTTCCTCCTAGCTTTTGGTGAGTGAAAAGAGAGCAGAGGGGGGAGAGGGAGTCTTTGAGAGTTTCTGCCATAGAGGGATGGCTTAAAACTCCCTGCTTTTGGAGTGGAAGTGGTCCACTGTTTGGTTCTTTGCTGTCCCTGGGATAGGAGTCTGGGTGGTCTGTCCCTGCGGGGCTTAACTTGCCACTGCCTGCTAGGTGCAGGAAAGGACCAGTGCTTTGAAGGAAAATAATTGCTGTACCTAGGAGGCTGTACCTGAAAGAAATCTTTTATTGTTTGCATAGATTTTGCCGTGTCTTCCATCTTTCTAAGCACCTCTTCTGCTTTTACTCCAAACAAGTGGCACTTATCCAAGGGTGCATCAATTTGTTTAAACTTGACAAGATCAGGGAGAGGTTGTTCCTTCAACCATGCATGTCGCCTAATGACAGATCCTGACACTGCTGCCCTGCTTGAGGCTTCTAGGGAGTCATATCCACAGTGTAATGAGTGTTTGGCCACTTGACAAGTAGAGTGCAGTAAATCTGCTACCTCTTTCAAACTGACACAGTCAGGAAAGGTTGAAATATTTTGCTTTAATAGTTCCAAAGTGTGTTGTTGATATTTTAACATGTGGAACGGACAGCTGAGTGCTCTGATAGCTAAGGATGCAGAGGTGTATACCTTTTTACCCCATCTGTCCAGAGCTCTGGAGTCCTTGTCAGAAGGAATAGGATTCTTTGCAGAACTAGCCTTAGCTCCTTTTGGTCATTGTGTAATGACCTCCTGGTCTGCAGCAGGATTTTTGTACAGGTATTTGTGAGAATCCGGTACTCTGCAATACCTATCAGGTTTTCTAGGAGCAGGTGGGAGGGAGTCAGAAGCTTAGCTGGATTCATGGAAGACATCATCCACCACCTCTAAAATTGGAGGGATGGCCAGGGGTCTGTGCTGGGGCAGGTCTAGAAACTCTCTTAGTATTTTCATAGACTGAGGGAAGTCCTGGGATTCCCAATGGAAATGTTCCTTCAGGGTGTGAACGGTTTCCCCATAGGAAAGATCTTCTGGTGGGGAGGTTGTTGTTCCTTTTCAAAATATGAATAATCAGATTCCTCAGAATCCTGTTCTGTCAGTATTTCAGGAGAAGGGTCCCTTTTCCTTTTAGAAGTTGTGGCCTCACTACCCATGAAAAGGGAGATAACATCCTCCGCCATTTTAATCACTTGGGCTTGGGGTGGTGGAGCAGGAGTAAGTCGGTGGCTAGAGGTAGATTTTCTAGGAGCTGCCTTGCTTCTAGGCCTAAGAGTATCTATCGGTCTGAGAGAAACGTTAGTCGGATGAGAAGACTTTTTTTGTCTAGATTTGGTAGAGCGAAAGGCCTCCTCGGAAGCCGGTGCCTTTGTTGTGGCTCTGATTTCTGCGGCATACCAGACTCCGAAAGGGTCTCGGTAGAGGCCTGTGAAGGTTTCATATTGGGCATCAGGGGCTGCGAAGGCACCTCACTGAATTCCGGAGAAATGACGACCTGCTTAGCGGTAGAGTCATCGGAAGGCTTAGCCTTGTGTGGTCTGTCTCTATCTTTATCTCTAAGTTTTTTCGAAAGTCTACGGATTGTTGGTTGACTGACACCATTTCAGAATGCAAAGACGGAAGACGAAAATACCTGGCTACAATAAGAGCTCTACAACGAATGGTTCTCGCATTAAAGAGGGGCAGGACCGGCAATGGGGGATGTCGTGGTCTGGGCCTAAACAGGTGACGCACTATGAATGGAAGTCTCTGTGTGGGATCTGCCTTCCATAGGCGAGACAATTGTTAACTTTTTCGGACATCGGTTAGTGCAAGAAAAAAGGATCCCCACTGGGGTACGTAGCTTTAGACGTTTTCAGCTGTAATTCAAACTCTGGTAGTGACTGACAGGCACATTTGCGAACTGCTTCTGCTACAGGCTCCACGGCAAGAAAGACTGGGGAAAGAAAAACTGATGTAATGGCGTAGGCTGCCTTGCTTTATAGCACTGACGACCTGACCTCAGTCAGCAAGCGACAGCAGCCAATGCAGAAAAACACTGATTCTGGTATTCGGGTCGGCCGACGGCTACCACAGCAGGGATAACCCACAGGTGATGACTATAACAGTGAAACACGAAGAACATCAGATATCATCCAGCGAAACCCTGGACCAAAAGGCAGCTGAAGATGCCACAGACCTAGTCGAATGTGCCTTTACCTGCCCTGGAGGGGAAATCCCCTTGACAGAGTAGGTTCGAACATTGCATTGTGAAATCCAACAAGCAATTGTTACTTTGGAAATTGGTTTACCTAAGAAAGGTTTAGAATAAGAAAGAAATAACTGATCTAATTTACAAAAAGTTTTCGTCCTGTGCAAGTAAAATCTCAATTGTCTATGTAATTTGTATTCCCCCTTGTTTTGAAAATTAGGGAAAAAAAACTGGAAGACTGATTGTCTGACTGATATTCGCTTCTGACACTACTTTAAGGAAGAAAGGACGGCTTGGTACAAAAGAACACTCTGTCTTTGTGAAAGATTACATAAGGAACCTTAATGGATAAAGCTTGAAGTTCCGACACCCTCCTGGAAGAAGTAATAGCAACCAAAAAGCCAGTCTTCCAAGACAAAAATTGTAAATCTACAGAGGCTACAGGTTCAAAGGTGGGGGGAAGGGACTAAAGCCTGAAGTACCAAAGTAAGATCCCACGGGAGCATAGGATCCTTCACCGGGGGTCTAAGAAAAAAGGTATCTTTAAGGAATGTCTTACAAAGTTTAGAAGTAGCCAGGGATAACATGTTTCCCCCCACATGAAAACTGAAAATAGCTGCCAACTGGACTTTGGCTGTGGAGGAACTGGCACCCTGCTGAAAAATTCCCGCCAAAAACTCTAAAACTGCAGACAAAGGGGCAGTAAAAGGGTCTAATGCACACTGCGAAGCCCATATGGAAAAACGTTTCCACTTGCTATGACAGACCTTTCTAGTGGAAGACTTGTGAGCCACTACCAGAATAGTCTTAACTGGGGATGATAAACCTGGAGTGCTAACAATCATGTGAACTGGAGCAGCCAAGCAGTGAGCTTCAGCCTGTCCAGGTCTGGGTGAGGAATCCCTAAGGGATGAGAAATAAGATCCAGAACTGGATCCAACGTCCATGGTGGAACTACTAGGTGAGACCACAGAGAGGGAAAACAAACTTGGCAAGGCCAGAATGGGGCGATGAGGATCACAGTGCTCCCCAGCATGCGAGCTTTCTGAAGAAACTTTGAAATGAGGGGTAGTGGAGGATAAGCATACAGAAACCAGGAGGCCAAGCACTGACCAGTGCATCTCTAGGGGCTTCCCCCTGAGGGGGGTTCAGAGCGAAGAACTAGCTGCATTTCGCATTAGGAGATGCGAAAACATCGCAGCAAGGACAACCCCACTTTAGAAAGATCTCTTCTGCCACTGAAGGATTCAGAGACCACTCATAAGGCATCAGAATAGACCTGCTGAGCCTGTCCGCAAGAATGTTGGACCTCCCCGGGATGTGCGTTGCCACCAGAAAATGGCTGGTAGAAATCACCCATTCCCACACTCTCAAGGCTTCGTGACATAAGGGATAAGATCTGGCTCCCCCCTGTTTGTTGATGTACCAGACTACCAACATATTGTCTTGTCTGAATCACAATTGTCCCTAGAGTGAGATGGGCATGAAGGGCATGCAATGCAAGAAGGACCCTCCCATCTCTAGGACACTGATATGCAAGCTGGTCTCAGGTGGGGAGCGCGTGCCTTGGACCGTCCTTCCTGAGCAATGATCCCCCCACCCTAGCTGGGCGGCGTCTGTGGTCACTGTGGTTTTGGGAAAAGACAGATGAAAAGGGCGTCCCCTGATTAGATCCAGGGACTGAATCCACCACTGAAGAGAGTCCTTGCATACTCAGGAGATTCAGATGGGATATGACAATGGCAAATCCAAATCCAACAGGGACCATTGAACTGCAAGCATCCACTGGAGAATCCGCATGTGACAGCGCGCTAAGGGTAATAGATTGATCGTGGCCGCCATAGACCCCCATGCCCTAAGTACTGTTTCTGCTGTCGGAACTTGGGCTTGAAGAACGTACAGAACATGCATTTTGAGATTGTATATCCTGTCTGGGGTGAGAAAAACTTTCATTTGAATCGTGTCCAACCGAGCCCCAATGAAGTCTAAGATCTGAACCGGGGCCAGAGATGACTTGTTGAGACTGATGGTGATGCCCAGTCTTTTCGCTAGCAAGAAGAAATGATTCCTGGCTTGGCAAAGTAGATGCTTAGAAGGGGCAGCGAAGAGCCAATCGTCCAGGTAAGGGAAGACCTGAATACCCTGAAGCCTCAGATGAGCCGCTACTACTGCCATAACCTTGGTGAACACCCTGGGGGCTGTGGTGAGATCAAAGGAAAGGGCTCTGAACTGATAACGAGGGGCTCCTAGCCGGAAGCAGAGAAACCTCCAGGAGCACCTGTCCATCTTGATATGATAGTACACGTCCTGGAGGTCAATTGAGCACATCCTATCATTCGCCTGCAGAAAAAGGCAGGATGGACTGAAGAGTGACCATCCGGAATTTCGCCTTGGCTACTGACAGGTTCAAGGTGGAAAGATCCAGAATGGGTCTTAGGTCCCCCGTTTTCCTTGGCACTAAAATGAACCTGGGATAAATGCCTGATCCGGACTGGTATCGGGGGACAGGCTGGATGACTCGTTTCTATTTCTATAGCTGCTTCCTCCCTTTGCGTGGGTGGAACATCTGGGAGGTGCTTTGGTAGTCGTGGTGGTTCGCTGAATGGGATGGAATATCCTCTGGATATAATCTGCAACACCAAACAATCTGATGTTATGGACTCCCAAGCCACTGGGTGAAGCGATAGTAGACTCCCCGACTGCCTCCAGAGAGGAGTAGTCGGGTCCTTCAGGGCTGCTACCTGGGTTTGTCCGAGAAAGGTTCTTGGGACCCCCTCTGCCCCTAGGGTGGCATCTATCATAACCCCCTCTGCCTCTGGGGGAAGGCGAGTCCTGAGTGTCCTGGGAAAATGCCTGAGACTTTTGGAACCACATCTTCTTCATCCCTCACTGATTCCTTGAGAAGGATCTTTGAGGAAAAGAGAAACTGATCCCAATGGCAGACAATGTCTTCCTATCCTTCTCACTCTGGACCAATGTCTCTTCGACTGACTTCCCAAAAAGGGAAGAACCGTTGTAATGGGCATTAGTAAATGACGCTTTGAAGGGTTTGGGAATTGACAAACCTAGAGCCAGGCATGGCGCCTAATGGCAATGGCAGTACCGGCCACTCTAGCGGCTCCCTCCGTGGCATGGGAGAGAAGATGCATGGACGTATTTGCCACAGACTCAAGAGTGGCCATCCGAGTGGAGATTTTTTTTTTATCCCCTGCTGACATGGACTCAGAGGTCGACTCAGCGATCTCCTTGACCAAGTCTTGCTGTAGTTAAATAACATGTGCCATGTAGTTCAGCGCTCTTTCAGAGAAGGTTGCTGAAACATACACCCATTTCCCAAAACGGTCCATCGCCCTTGCCTCTCGATCAGGAGGATGAACCATAGAGCTCTCCTGCACGAGCTCTTTCTTGGTGGCGGCTGCCACAACCATAGCATCCACAGGGGGTGCCTTGTTCCAGCAAGCGCTGTCTAAAGGGGGGGCTAAGCATTTTATCCGGGCGCTTAGGGATAGGCTCCACTGTGTCCGGTTCCTGTCATGCCCAAGATGCTATCCAATCCATCAAAGGATCCACGGGAGGGGACACCCAAGAAGTAGATGGGCCTGTGCCGAATGCCTCCAGGAATACTGAATCGTCTGAGGTAGTTTTTTGGGCAGACCACTCCCCCCTCTGACAGAGGAGTTCCATGATGTCTGCAAAGGAGACATTCTTGGGGGGGGGGTGACCGTGGGGAAAATTCCCCTTCCTCCAAATCAGTGTCTTTGGTAAGAGACTCTGGTGGTGGGAGGCCCAGGTGCCTCCTCTTACACGTTCGTTTACGAGGAACCTCCTCAGTGGGACTCTCTGGAGAGGATTCACAAACTTCTTGCTGCTTCCTGAGGCAAAACAGGCACAGGATGTCCTGGAGATGACAAGATTGTCCCGGAGACAACAAGATTGTCAGGACTGCACCTAAAGCAGACAGAGTCTGTCCGGAGTCCGAGGAAGAGATGGTCAAGGGTCTCTGACACAGAGAACCCTCTCCACCACATTAAAGGCTGAAGGGGAATGGACCTCCTGGGAAATACTGGCTGGAATCATTCCCTTCTGACCCAACAGGGGAGTCAGACCCAGTTGGATTAGACATGCTCAAGGCAATGGCCAGGGTCAAGGTAGAAGGTACGGTCAGGCCAACCCCTTGACCCCGAGGGTCCTCGGATCCAGGGACTCTGAAACCGCAGGTCGGATTGGAGAAGGAGTTATTGGTGTAAAAAAGGATTGTGAGCTCCTCCCTCCAGAGGGAGAGGGTGCCGGCAAGACAGACATCTGGATTTGGGTGCAGATAAATCTCAGCTTCAGCTTGTCCATCTCCACTTCACTAAGGCTCCAAAGTGCAGCGGGAGGATGACGCCACAGAAACTGGTCTAGAATGCCAGTGATGGGGACACCTAACCGGCGACCTGGCCAGCAACTCCTCCGGCTCAGAGGAGGAGCTTGGGGATTGAAGCCGGGGTGATCCAGGCCTAGTTGGAGTCCTAACTTTGGCTGGCAGGCCAGCCAGGGCCGAGCGGTCAGGGTACCACTTCCATGACTTGTCTCTCGATCTTCTCCCCTTCCCCGGACCTCTTGGCAGGAGATTTAGTCCCAGAAGCCAGGGAAGAGGAAAAAGATGCAGTTGCTGTCCCTGAAGACGGGGAGTGCAGGGGCTACCATCCTGGAGGAGGGAAGTAGTCCTTTTAGGATCAATTTGTCCCTCCCTTCCTTCAGTACTCTTGGATTGAACCCAGCACAGATAGGTGCGCCGCGCGCCAGAGCACATTACACACAGAGTGTGCCCATCAGCTGGGGAAAGCTTATGGCCACACTCTGTGCACTTTCTGAATCCTAATTTAGGGACTTCAGACATCCCTAAATAGGTGACACACACACACACACACACACACACACACACACACACACACACACACACACACACACACAAGGAGAGAGGCCGAAAAGGAAAAAAAAAAGAGAGGGAAGAAAGGTTTTTTTTTTTAACCCATGACAGTCACGGGGAGAGAAAAGATAGAAAGCAAGAAAGAGAAACGATAAGAAAGGTAGAGAAAAGATGAAAAAAATAAAGGAGCACTTACACTACCCACTATACGCTTAGAGCTCGGACCACGCTGCTTGCTTTTCCAGCAGCAAATGAGATCTGAAGGGAGGAAAGAGACAGGGGGCATTATGGGTAAGGGGAGGAGCTTGGAGCTCGGATCAGATGCTGAAAATGCGGCCGTGACGGATCTGACACAGATCCGTAACCAACAGGTTGAAGAACAAATGAAGTCGACTACTTCAGATCATAATATACCATTTTCTGGTAAGAAGCAACTTTGATCCATATTCTCAACAATCAATTCATAAACAGATAAAAATGTTCAACACACTAAATTCTTGCAAATAACATTTTTAATATTTGGCTGTAATAATCAAACAGAATAAGCTCGACTCAAAGTAGTGTAATGACATGTTAATCATCACAACTCCTTTCATTCATCCAGAAAAAAATGTGTGGTACTCATGCACTCTGCAAAACACATTTCTTGCACTAAAACCCATGTAAGAATACAAGTTTACTGGATCCACAGCTAGCTGTCTAAAATTTAGGCGATAGTGCTTCTAACATAACGTCTCCTATCCAACAAATACAACTGCTTCTAACATAACATCTCCTATCCAACAAATACAACTGTAGTTAAGAACTCACTAAGGGTGTTATCCCTAGACATGAAAGCTGTTAATCACTATTAACTTCTGTCCAAATCTTTGTTCCATCTTTCAGCTACAACCTAGCTTTTCCCTACCCAGTAACATGCTTGCTGCAGTTTCTTCTTTACATATACCAGCTTCCCAGTTCCTCAGGAGTAAATGTCCTTCCCCTCCTTCCATGTTACAGCACTAGTTACACTGTACTCTGTCTGCCTCAATCATACTGGCAGTTAGCGTAGAAGACTAAAGCTATAACTTGTTAATGAGCTGCTTCATGTGCCAAAGATATAAGGCTTGAATCTTTCCACCTTTTTTTTGCCTACTGTGTGACTTTGGAGCAAGACACTTAACCAGCCTGCTTTGGAGCAACTGTGAATTTGGGCTAGGCTTCTTTATGGTCTCATGGACAGCATGCCCAGTAACTATGAACCTATTTACCTCCTGATGTCTGTAACACACATTGGTTTACTTCACAATCTACTTTGTCATTTGCTCCACTAACAGTATCGGTGACCTCACTATCTTATTCCCTTATAAAACTCTCATAACTTGATTCACTTGCTGTTTCAGAACCACCTACTAACTTACCCCAAAACCCAATGCCCCACTATCTTCACCTTTGTTGCCTCTTAACTCACTTGATTTGACACTTGCTGAAATACTCTATATATCTCTTGTTTACAATACTCAAGCTATTTACTGTTTTAGCTGTTCCATCTTGTGTGCTCCTTAAATACGGTTTTCTATCATATCATTACTTAACTATTTTTGCAGTTCTTCATTGGTCAAAGCAGGTTATTATTATTTTTTCACTGGACCCATTTCTTCCTTCATTTTTCTTGCAGATATTCTTTAGGGCTCCTGCTCAGGAGTCAATACTTAGGTTCAACAAGACCGTAAAAGAAAAGTTCATAGAAAAAAATTAAACGGGAAACTACTTTTCACCTCCAAGCTACTACAACCCAGGAAATTATTATACTAGTTAGGTGCACTGGGTCAGCATTCCCCCTACATGAATGATGTAGGGAGCTTTGCCACTCCCCCTCCCACAAAAAAAAAAAAAAAAAAAAAAACACCGACTTCAATGTTTTTCTTCTCAGACAGAATGCATTTTTCAACTGGTATTTTCCAGTTATAAAACATATTCACTCAAGGTGTTGACAAGAAAAGCAACCCACACGCCCTGAACAAAATATTATTTTTGACTAGCTTCCTTGCTCATCATTACAGCCCCAGCCCCATATGGGGCACAATAGTATGGTTTACACCAAACCAGCAACTGTAGACCAAGACACCAAAGACACAACATAGGAAAAGGGGGACGTATGTAGTACCACTGAAGGAAACTGTAACCAAGATTCCAAATAATTTAAGTCATTACAGAAGCAACTACAACATTTTCCTTACTGGTTAAATGAGAAAAGACATATGCAAAGGTAGGTCACAATATCAAGCTGTCTTAAACCCATACTCAGTCTAACAGAATGCATTCTCATCAGTAATTACTGTATTCACAGGATAAAAAAATGAGTAGCAGCTAGCATCCTAAATCCCTCCCAGCACAAAGAAAGCACCCTAAAGGCACTCCATTTCCTTCTCCTCCCTATAAGTGGTTTTGCTGACAAAAGAATGATTTAAAGAAACCATATAAATAGCATCATATGCTATGTAACACTGGAATACTACACTTCTGTTTAGCCTTGTCCCATACTGTGAATTTAATTCTCACTAATTTATAGCCTAAATATTTGAGTTCTCTGCTCTCTCTTTTATTGTTACAGATTTTAAGACTTCACTACTGTGTCCCTGTTACTTTAACATTCCCAATTATGTTAATTGTCACTTAATTTGAACTGTTATTCTCCATCTCACCCAACTTTTATGGCCGCTGTCCACCACCATATTTAATGCGAATACTAACAGATCAATCTTGAATTTCACTTGGTGCTACTCTTCAGTTTTTTATCTGCCCTATTTTTTTTACAGTCGCCAACTCATCTGCTCACTATTACATAACAAGCTCCCCTTCTGTTTGTATCTTTGCCTTTTGTCAGTATTCATTTCATTAGTCCTTAGTTACCAGTTCTACACCAGGTCAGTTGCTTCTGCATCCTGCCCACAATGCTGTACCTGTGTACTTCATAGGACATGGTTCTACTTATCTTCTTGCTATTTGCAACTTCTACCTCATTTTTCCTCTTACAATCTTAGACATATTTTTTATTAAATATTTGCATGTCAAACATATTTAATGACCTCTCTAAGTAATTCAAGGTAAAGCTCTCACCTCATTGATTTGTCTCCTCTGAGCAGAGATGCGCTTCTGCGTCTGTTTTTGCAGATGCTGTTCCCGTTTCTTCACATATTCCTCTGAAGTATGAGATAATGGATTGTGGAATTCATCATAACCCTCATCCATCATATACCAGTCACGGTCTGCTTGCTATAACACAAATTAGAAAAATTAACATAAAAACAGCATAAAGGGAAGAATGTGAACAGAGTGACCCATTACTTCACTCATACCTACACATACATTTAACATAAGCAAGCTGAAAATAAACAATATACTACTGTGGGTCACCTAAACTAACACAATTTTACTTTTAAGCCACCCATGACAAAATGCACATCAGTGATAATGTTTATTCATTAAGGTTGTTAGCAGTAGTGGACAGATCCAACAGGACCCATTTCAGCCACAGCATGGATGAATAAAAATTACATATATATTACAAAACACAGCCAACAAACAAGAAAATAGCCACACGTACAACTGAGTAAATCTAAGTACAAGACTGTAATGAAACATTCGACTATGAACTCAGAAGTAAAAAAAAAAAAAAAAAAGGGAAAAGCAGCAGTATCCTGGACTGCTAGGAAAACAGAAGAGCTCTTTTGGAGGGGAACTCAGTTATAAAGGGCATTAGCTGAAGAATTTTTTTTTGGGGGGTGGTTGGTGGAGAAAGCAATTGCTCTAGGCCTAAGTCTCACAAGAGTGAGTCAAGTAGTGGGATAGCTCAATGGTATTGAAACAGGTTAACCATTTGCACCACTTGTACTCAGAAAAGAACTGGAACCACCAAAACGGTCTCCCATGTGTGTGTGTGTGTGTGTGTGTGTGTGTGTGTGTGTGTGTGTGTGTGTGTGTGTGTGTGTGGAGGGGGGGTGAGAGGAGGAAGCAGCTGACATCCAGCTCTCCTATCCTGTGCGACAAAGGTTTAGGGAAGCCTGACATCTATGCAAAGTCTGGTGAAAACCAAGAGCTTCACTGGTCATCTATTTAGATTAAAAGGGGGGTGGCAACAGCAATGACTATGTTGCTGTGACTGCAGCTTAAGGTAAGGGCAGTTACCAGCTTTTTAGAGATGATGGCCACTGGCTCCCTGCATGCAATTCCCAGAAGAATCCCCGCTTCCCAGGACTCTAAGTAAATACTGCTAAACTAAAGTCAACTTCCTGAAGAGATGGGGTACCAGGAAGAAGCAACCTGCGGATCCAGAGGACAAGCGGCTATGGATGCCAGGGAGAATGGCTGTACAGTGCCTGAAAGAGAGGAAAGAACAAATCAAGAAGTGACCCAAACTAGCCAGAAATAAAAGATGTCTACACATAATTGTGAACATAGTAACAATTGATCTGAAGGATGTAACATGTATTTTTAAATTTCTGGCACCTTTAGTTGGTTCATGCACCAATGGTAAAGTCTCTACTGGATACGGCTACAACTCTGCAGCTTCATATGGAAGAGTTGCAACTTGTCAAGTGAAGATTCACACGGAACTACTGCCATCACTGGCAATGATTTACTTTTTTTTCTTTTCTCCATGGCTGTGTGCCCATAGAATTAGAACATATATAAGTAAGGGGAAGTGGAGGGATAAAGCCCTCCTGCATGATGGTGAAGGGTACGAGATTCATCAAGAAGTAATTTGAAGATTCAAAAAGTCATGTGTTCTTCTGTATCCTGCACACTATGACGCAAGTTAGAAAATGAAGCTGGCATTCATCTTATGTCTCAGTCATTCATATTCTAAAATGTCAAATGTTACATGGTGATGGAAAAGGTGTAAATGAGTAATTTTATCTTTTAAGTGATACAGTTACAGCCTCTAGGAAATCTCCTTCTAAAGGATAACTTGTTTGAGAAGTCGTAATTGTGAATTCAGAAATGTGATTTATTCCCGACTGCAAGCAGTATACCCAGGAAGTCCAAAAGACATGTGCTACATTTCTGCATGTCACAGGGGAAGAAGTCTTGAAATTTTACACAATATTTGAGATTTTTTGGGTGGGTGTAGTAAAGAGATGAAAAAGACATTTCAGAGGTAGAGACCAGAAGAAATAAATGCCTCACATTCACCATTTTGATTTTCATTAGGGTACAGTGTCCACTTAAAAAAAAAAAAAATTGGTGAGTTACAGAATTCTGTCATATAAAACAGAAGCATCCTTTAACACCAACAATGACTACGGCAAGGACTTCCAGACAGGATGTGAAATAGATGGCATGTACTGTGTTGTACCTCCAATCCATTTGGGCTGTAAGCGACTATTTCACTGTAACTTTGTTCTCTAGACTCTTACTGACTCATAGTTCATCATCATCATCATCTTCTTTCGGCTGTTCCCATTAGGGGTCGCCACAGCGGATCACCTGTTTCCATTTCTTCCTGTCCTCTGCATCTTGCTCTGTCACACCAACTACCTGCATGTCCTCTCTCACCACATCCATAAACCTTATCTTAGAACTTCCTCTTTTCCTGTTACCTGGTAGCTTCATCCTTAGCATCTTTTCCCCAATATACTCAGCATCCCTCCTCAGCACATGTCCAAACCAACGTAATCTTGCCTCTCTGGCTTTGTCTCCAAACCTTCCAACCTGGGTTGACCCTCTAATATACTTATTCCTAATCCTGTCCACCCTTGTCACACCCAGTGCAAATCTTAACATCTTTAACTCTGCCACATCCAGCTCAAACTCCTGCCTTTTTGTCAATGCCACTGTCTCCAACCCATATAACATAGCTGGTCTCACTACCCTCTTGTAGACCTTCCCTTTCACTCTTACAGGTACTCTTCTGTCACAGATCACTCCTGACACTCTTCTTCACCCGCTCCATCCTGCCTGTACTCTCTTCTTCACCTCTCTTCCACACTCACCGTTACTCTGAACTATTGACCCCAAGTACTTAAACTCATCCACCTTCATCACCTCTACTCCTTGCATCCTCACCATTCCTCTATCCTCCCTCTCATTCAAACATATATTCTGTCTTAGCCCTGCTGACCTTCATTCCTCTTCTCTCTAGAGCATATCTCCATCTCTCCAGGGTCTCCTCCACCTGCTCCCTACTCTCACTACAGATCACAATGTCATTTGCAAACATCATAGTCCATGGGGACTCCTGTCTGATCTCGTCTGTCAACCTGTCCATCACCATTGAAATAAGAAAGGGCTCAGAGCTGATCCTTGATGTAACCCCACCTCCACCTTAAACGCATCCGTCACTCCCACCGCAGACCTCACCGCTGTCACACTACCCTCGTACATATCCTGTACCACTCTTACATACTTCTCTGACACGCCTGACTTCCTCATACAATACCACAACTCCTCTCTAGGCACCATGTCATATGCTTTCTCTAAGTCTACAAAAACACAATGCAACTCCTTCTGACATTCTCTGTACTTCTCCATCAACACTCTCAGAGCAAACTTCGCATCTGTAGTGCTCTTTCCCGGCATGAAACCATACTGCTAATCACTAATAATCACGTCCCTTCTTAACCTAGCTTCCACTACTCTTTCCCATAACTTCATGTTGTGACTGATCAATTTAATCCCTCTGTAGTTACTACAGCTCTGCACATCACCCTTATTCTTAAAAATCGGTACCAAAACACTTTCTCCATTCCTCAGGCATCCTCTCACTTTCCAAGATTTCATTAAACAATCTGATTAAAAACTCCACTGCGATTTCACCTAAACACCTCCATGCTTCCACAGGTATGTCATCTGGGCCAACAGCCTTTCCATTCTTCGTTCTCTTCATAGCTATCCTTACGTCCTCCTTGCTAATCCATTGTACTTCATGATTCACTATCCCCACATCATCCAACCTTCTCTCCCTCTCATTCTCTTCATTCATCAACCCCTTAAAGTACTCTTTCCATCTCCTCAACACACTCTCTTCGCTTGTGAGTATGTTTCCCTCATTATGCTTTATCACCTTTACCTGCTGCACATCTTTCCTAGCTCGGTCCCTCTGTCTAGCCATTCGGTACAGGTCCTTTTCTCCCTCCTCAGTGTCCAACCTTTCATACAACTCTTCATATGCCTTATCCTTAGCCTTCGCCACCTCTCTCTTTGCCATGCACCTCATCTCCTTATACTCCTGTCTACTTTCATCTCTCTGACAATCCCACTTCTCCTTTGCCAACCTCTTTGTCTGTATAGTCTCCTGTACTTCCTCATTCCACCACCATGTCTCCTTGTCGTCCTTCCTCTGTCCAGATGTGATACCAAGCACTTTTCTAGCAGTCTTCCTTACTAGCTCTGCTGTAGTTACCCAGCTATTTGGTAACTCTTCACTGCCACACAGTGCCTGTCTTAACTCATCCCTGAACTCCACCTCACAATTACCCTTTTTCAATTTCCACCATTTGATCCTTGGTGCTGCCCTCACACTCCTCCTCCTCTTCTTGATCACCATAGTCATCCTACAAACCACCATCCTATGCTGCCTAGCTACACTTTCTCCGGTCACCACTTTAGTCTCCAATCTCCTTCAAACTGACCCTCCTACATAAGATATAATCCACCTGTGTGCATCTTCCTCCACTCTTGTATGTCACCCTATGCTCCTCCCTCTTGTTAAAATACATATTCACCACAGCCATGTCCATCCTTTTCGCAAAATCCACTACCATCTGACCTTCTGCATTCCTTTGTTAAACACCATACCTACCCATCACTTCCTCATACCCTATGTTCCCTTCACCAACATGCCCATTGAAATCTGCTCCAATCACCACTCTCTCACCCTTGGGTACAGTCATCACCACTTCATCCAATTCACTCCAAAATTTTTCTTTCTCATCCATTGCACACACAACTTGTGGAGCATATGCACTAGCAACATTCATCATTACACCATCAATTTCCAGCTTCATAAACATCACTATCCGACACTCTTTTCACCTCCAAAACACTCTTAGCAGACTGTTCCTTCAGAATAACTCCTACGCCATTTCTCCTCCCATCCACACCATAATAAAACAATTTGAACCCATCTCCGATACACCTAGCCTTACTTCCCTTCCATCTGGTCTCTTGCACACACAATATACCAACCTTCCTTCTGTCCATCATATCAGCTAGCTCTCTCCCTATACCAGTCATACTGCCAACATTCAAAGTTCCGACCCTCACTACCACAGTCCTAGCCTTTCTCCTCTCTTCCTGCCTTTGGCCATGCCTTCCGCCTCTTCTCCTCCTTCAGCCAACAGTAGCCCAATTTCTGCCAGCACCCTGTCGGCTAAGAGTACTGGTGGCGGTCATTGTTAACCCGACCGATCCGGTATGGAAATATTTACTGGTGTCTGCATGAAATAATTTGGCAAAGTTTTATGCCGGATGCCCTTCCTGACGCAACCCTCCCCATTTATCCGGGCTTGGGACCAGCACAAAGAAATGCACTGGCTTGTACATCCCCAGTGGCTGGGTTTTACTGACTCACAGTTAAACCTAAAAAATGATTGTCTATCTGCTTCAATATGCCCAGCATCTACCAAAATAGAAAGACATGGTTCAGAAGCAAAAACAAGGAATGGAGGATAGAAATTAATTAGGTTTCTGTATGCAAATTCAGGCCAGATAGAGAGACAGGTAGAACTTCATACAAGTAAGTCATTACAAGACCTGGTTAAAAATGTAGGGAAATGTGAGATGCTGCCATAATTACCACCAACAGGGGAGCAGCTTGGAGGAGGGGCCAAACAAAATAAGAATACAGAGGCAAAGAGTTGGAAATCTTTGAATACTGAGACCAGATACTGCAAACAAATGTTTCAGAAGAATATAATAATAAGCTGGGAACAAGCAAAAAGAGAGTCTGTCCCATGGAAGAGATTTTGCTCAATGAATACGTGGTTGACAATAGATGCAAATATACCAGGACAAGAACTGGGCAGAAAATATCAACCAGGATGGGCAGTTATGCCACTAGATGTTAAAACCGAAGCTGCAACAAAGGAAAAATTAATCTCTAGGATCTACAGAAACTTGATAAACAAATTTAAGGGGTTTAAGTATATTCCACGACAGGGGTATAACACAAAGATGGAGAGGAACTTCACTAAGGATCAGTAGAAGAATATATGTTCAACTCCAAGCTATATTACAAAGACAAGAAAGCTTAACATCCTTACCTGGAAGTGTCTTCTCAAGTAGTTCTAAATGCCTCAGAGATTGTATAAGATGTTTCTACAGGCACTGGCCAGTCATGCTAGTAGAAACTAGAACAGAAGCTGCAAACTGAAAAAAACAGGTACATGGGAACAAAACTTTTGGAGGTGTAATGGTCTGGATAACCTAAAAAGGGGCAAACAAAGACTTCTGGACAAATTAACAGATGGAAAAATATCACATTTATACAGGAATTAATGCTATTAAGCTGGAATTCTAAACTAAAACCATCAGGAACACTCGAGCTGTAATACACGTCTTGCTCTGGTAGCCAAAAGAGCAGTCACTCATAAATGGTACAGATCTGATAAGACCAGGCCAAACAAATAAAATTAAATGACAACTAAGGCAAAGAGTGATACACACCTTATAAAGTGGGGTCTAGGCTATGATCTGGAGCATTTGTCAGATAAGCAGGATAATTTCTTCAAGAAAAGAATACAGTTATTACATGATATTCCTCTGCTAGCTGAAACCATGGATTGTCAAAAGTATAAATCAGACATATGGTGTAGCTGTTTGACAGTTTTATTAAATTTACAGCACAGACTATTGATAGTGGGAGTTGTGGGTGCTACAAGAATATGGTTGACTGACATTGTTTTATGTATCTGTACACAAACATGAATAACGTTTATTTAATAAAAAAATAAAATAATAAAATCACTATGTTGCAGCCATAACTCTCAACAACCTTCCAAAGGTATCAAATGTTTTGTTAAGACATAAAAATATCTAAAAAGTATTCGTTGAGCACTTTCATCCCCTCAGAAAAGGGACTTCATCAGAATACATGCCTTCTACTGAATCCAACATTTATAGCCCAATGTGTTGATGACATCACAACCACATAAATGCATTTAAAGACAATCACTGTTTAAAAAATACAACTTAAAAACACTTATAAAAATCTATACCATATTTAATACACTTGAAATAAACTTTCCTAGCGTCATGGAAATTTTTAACATAGCCACCATATTTAATACGCTTGAAATAAACTTTCCTAGCGTCATGAAAATTTTTAACATAGCCTTTTGTCCCTAGCTCTCTTAATTAACAGGGGTTTTACAGAAATAACTTCATTTAAACCAATACCTTCCCACTGCCTGCAGCCTGATCTGCCATTTGACTTCTTTTTCTTCCATTAAATTTGTGTAGTCCTCCCCTCTAGGGTTAACTAATACTTTCTCTAAGATCCCAAAATGGAACCCCTGAAATTTCCCACAAACTGAATAATGCCTATACAGTGCATTATTATTATTTTTAGTGGATTTCTGATATATGTGTTCATATATCCTATTTTGTAATTGCCTTTCGGTTTTGCCAACATAATATGCTGGACACCCCCTTACACAGTGCGAGGTAAATAACACCTGAAGTGTGACAGTTACCCTTAACAAATTCTACTTTTGATATGAGGGTGTTTTCTAAAAAAAAGTTATAGTCAATCATCGACTCAGTGGTGTAGAGGGTGAAAATTGCTTAAAGTGTACCTCCCTGGATTATATAAAGAGAGATATGATGGAGCTCTCAAAATATACACCCAAGGCAGGTATGCAAGCAATAATGCCCGACAGGGTGTGTGTTAATGTGTAATGAATGCCTGCCCAGGGGTGTTGTGAGGCCCGACGCCACAGGCGGAGAGGCTCTACACCCCTGGAAGAGCACACATTAACACACCCTGTCGAGCATTATTGCACTTAGAGAATGGCTTCTCTGTAAAATTGTTGCGTTTTATTTATGTATTTATTTTAAGTTCTATTTTATTTGTTTAAATATATTTATGTAAAATAGTTCCTCTGCCTAATGTTTCATACATGCTGTAGTATATGTTAATAGTGTATTTTACATCCAACATATATTAAAAAAAATAAAACAGTACATAACAAAATATACAAGTAGGTACAACAATTCTCTCTCACTTCCGAAGCTCAAACTACTGAAATATCGAATTTCAGTAGCTCGAGACCAAAGTGTCGAAAATGTACTTGCATGAAAGTGCAGAATCCCGAATGCGGAAATGTTGAATCCGCGGTTGTGGAGTCACGTACGTGCCGTGGGATTCCCTGTGTTCATGATGTGTGATGTGGTATGGAGCTGGAGAGTCAGGTAAGTGATGTTTTACTAGGGGTTTTGGCTTTTAGTGTGTGCAAGTGTGTTTGGAGTTTTGAGGTGTGGGTTAGGGTAGGTAGGTAGGTAAGATATTGTGTGTGTGCAAGTGTTGAGAGTGATGGTATTTGTACATATGTGATATGTTTGTGCAACGGGAGTGTAGAATGTGTAGTGGTGGTTTTTGTATGTTTGTGTTTTTAGTATGACCTCGGAGTTAGTAAATATAAGTAGCAGAGGAGTGCAGGGGGGCTTTCTCCCCTGCTTATATGTAGGCGCTGCGTGTGTTTCTTTTGTTGTGTTTGTGTGTTTTGCTGGTTTGTAGTGTAGGGAGGAAGGTGTATGTGTACTTGTTTGTGGGTGGAGTGTGTATGTGGGCAGTCGTGATTTTTAATTTTGTACTTTTGGTGTTTCGGATTTTTCAGTGTTCGACTTTACAGTCTTGAGATACTGAATTTCGATATTTCAGTATTTCGGGATTGCAAAGTGAAATCTCACACACACACACACACACACACACACACACACACACACAGTCTCTCTGCTTTCATGCACACATTCACTCACACAAAATCGGTCTCAACCTCTTTCTCAATCTCTTCGTCTCCAGCTGCTTTCATAAACACATTCAATCTCTCTCCCTCTCGTTATCTCACACAGTCTCCTCCGTTTTCATGCATGCATTCACTCACAAAAGATCACTCTCGCTTTCTCTCTCACTCACACAGACGCACACACACACACACACACACACAGACGCACACACACACACACACACACACACACACACACACACACACACACAGACACAGACACACACACACACAGACACAGACACACAGACACACAGACACACAGACACACAGACACACAGACACAGACACAGACACAGACACACACACACAGACACAGACACACAGACACACAGACACAGACACACAGACACACACAGACAGACACACAGACACACAGACACAGACACAGACACACAGACACAGACACACAGACACACAGACACAGACACACAGACACACAGACACACACACACAGACACACACACACACACACACAGACACACACACACACACACACACACACACACACAGACACACACACACAGACACACACACACACACACACACAGACACACACACACAGACACACACACACACAGACACACACACACACACAGACACACACACACACAGACACACAGACACACAGACACACACACACAGACACACAGACACACAGACACACAGACAGACACACACACAGACAGACACACACACAGACAGACACACACACAGACAGACACACACACAGACAGACACACACACAGACAGACACACACACAGACAGACACACACAGACACACACACAGACACACACAGACACACACAGACACACACACAGACACACACACAGACACACACACAGACACACACACAGACACACACACAGACACACACACAGACACACACAGTCTCTCTGCTTTCATGCACGCATTTACTCACATGCAGACAAACACACATGCATGCTCAGTCGAAACTCTCTTACTCATACATGTATACAATTTCTCACACATGCTTTACCTTTTTAAATTTTTTTACTTTACAGTCGCTAAACAGCAAAGCGCTGTTTAACGACTGTCAAATAATGGCTCGCTCTCACTTTCACTGACATGCATGCATGCATACACACACACTTTTTTTTGGTCTCCTTTTTTTAACATCTTACTCTCACTAAACAGAAGCGCTGCTTAGCGAGTGTAAAATAATGGCAGCCATTTCGTTTTCTGAGACCAAGCTCCATGGTAGCTTGAAGCCATGAAGCAGCGGACTAATTTTCCTGCAAGCATTACTCGTACATTAATACCCTGCTGGAGAACATTCATTCATACTGATGTACAGTAAGGCCACTCTCTAAAAGCATAGCAGTGAGCAGCATTCTACCTTCTCCAAGGATGATGCCATGATATCAGTAAAAAAAAAAAACTGACTTGTAAAAAAAAAATGGTTTCGTTTTTGGTGTCATTTAAAGGGGGTTCAATATTTTCAGCCTGGGAAGATATGATTAACAGACCATGCTGCTTCGCCAGGGATGGCCTACATTTGTCCCTCTAGGGTTTAGATTATTGGCAAAGACATTTTCTACCCCCATAGTACCTTTTTTAGGCAATGCCAACCTCATAAACCTACAAACATAACAATGATAGGAGTCTAAATAAGAAACTCCACTCCCTACAAGCCCTTCTCACCCTGAAAGGCACTGAAGTCTGTGTAGTGACTGAGACATGGCTTAAAATAGTGGACAGCAGTCTAGCTGTGCAGGGCTACAATGTCTTCAGCACATTTATACCAGCTACTGTGCAGAAGGGGTAAATAAAGGTGCAGGTGTATCAATCTACATTCAGAAGACATTCACATCAAGGCTGGTAACGCAGTATGATGGATTAGAGTTTCATAATGTGCAAACTACCATCAGAAAGGTCCCATACCATATATTAGCTAACTATAGACCACCACCTATGACAAAAGACACAATGCATATCTACAGGAACTGGAGTCACTCAGTATTAAACCCAATACTATTTTCCTAGCTGATCTAAACAGTCCAACTTTAGGCTGGGAAGCCTATACCACCACCAGTGCAGAAGCACAGATATCCCTGCACTTTGTCAGTACAAATGCCGTGGAACAATCAGTCAGAGTACCTACTAGGGGGAGTAACATCTTAGATCTTGTCCTATCTTGAACCATCCCTTGCATATCTTCATCACTTGTTGTCTGTCCACAAAGCAGTCTCCTTCGAAATAAAACCAAACCAGCGATCCCTTCCACCCAAGGAACCTTTAGAAATTTCTTTAAGACAAACTTCCTACGACTAAGTGGTACACTGGCAAGCTTCAGATCCCTACTAAACCCAGTTAACTCCATAGAACACACAGAAATGTGTAAACAGCTGCAAAGATACATCAGTGCCCACAGGAATAAGTGTAGGGCAAACCCCAGAAATAAACCAGCATCCTGGAACCATAATATCAACAAGCTTTATAACAAAAAGGAAAACAATTTTGATCAAAAGC
The DNA here is from genome assembly GCF_019279795.1 of Protopterus annectens. NCBI lineage: Eukaryota > Metazoa > Chordata > Ceratodontiformes > Protopteridae > Protopterus > Protopterus annectens. The sequence continues at coordinate 315,892,310 of NC_056742.1, read as the reverse complement.
AAGAAGAGTAACTCCCAGAATATTACAGTCCTTGTCACTGAAATAACCAAAACTCAGGAGCTTAATAACATCCACCAAAGCAAAGTTTGACACTAAAATAGCTACCCAAGCAAAAGACAATCACAAGGCATTTTTAGTTATGTCTACAATCTCAAAAGTACAATGCACCAATGCACTGAGCTGACTGTAAACAATGTTACCTAAACTAAGGCTGCAAATCTAGCTAACCTACTGGCCAGTTAATTTAGCTCTAACTTTACTTCCCTCTCCCCTCCATGTCCCTCAAGATATACCTATCGCACATGATCAAGTCCTAAAATTCCTATCAAAAGCCAAAAATACTGCAATGATGGGTCCTGACAATATGCCTGGATGCATTTTAAATAGCATGAAGCACAATTTAACCACACCCCTAACAACACTGCGCAGTCTCAGCCTCCGTAAAGATTATGTATGAAGTGAATGGATAACAGCTACAGTTATTCCTTTGCATAAGAGAGGACCTTCCATATACCCATAAGTCTGACCCACTTCATATGCAAAGCCATGGAAAGACTTGCCATGGAATTAGTCAGGATATAGGGAACCTCCAAACACTAGACTAGTCTCAGTTTGGATTTGTCAAGGGCAGGTCATGCTTACTCAACCTGGTGGATTTTTTTTTGAAAAAGTCACCAAAGGAATGGATGAATGCAAAATGGCATATACCACATACCTTGACCTGACCAAAAGTTTCGACACAATTCCCCACTCAGGCACTCTAGAAAAATTTAATAAACTGGGATTAACCACTATGTCACCCAGTGGATTGCCAAATGGCTCACAGATAGGACACAAATAATCAAAACAGGGGAAGTTAACTCCACAAAGATGAGTCACCAGGGTTCTTTGCTGGGACCTCTCCTGCTTGGCATCAAATTTTCTGAAGTAAAAGCCAATACCAAAGGGTTCTGGATACTAAGTTTACAGTTGATTGGTAGGAGTGAACATTAAATCACCAAATGATTTAGCCATCCTGCAGGATGGTTTGTCCCAAACAAATAACTGGTGTGAAAATCACTGTCTGAAACTAAATGCCAAAAATGCATTACTGCATCCTTTGGGAAGCCACCTACCCCATAGAATTACTACACTGACAATATGCTCCTATGAGTTGACCCAGTTATTCAGGACTTGGGAACTTATATTGACAATGATCTACCCTCTGATCAACATTGTAAGAAAATAATTATATACTGCACAGCTTGTAAACAAAGGGATTGTGTCTAGATCTATGGATGTCAATGTCGCCCTTTACTCAGCCCTCATTAGGCCAATTATTGAATATAATACCCCCACTGGTATGCATCTGTCCAGACACATGCAACAAGGTTGCCACAGAGATACCTTACTAAAGGGATAAAAGGCCTAAACAACATGTCCTACATGGACCGACTCAAAGGCCTGTCATTATACTCGGTATCCTACAGACTAAGAGACCACCTGTGTTTGGCATACAAGGCATCCTCTGGCCCATTAGTGGTGGATTTACTGCACATCAGTAAATCAAACAGCATCAGAAATACTCGATCTAGGGATATTCTGCAACATCAATGGAATGGTTTGGAGGGAGAGGTATAGTTCACAGAAGATACTGCTGCTGTATGACAGACTCCCCACCCACATAAAACAAAGTTCATCTCTGTCCATTTTCAACCGCAACTCAGATCTGTGAATGGGAAAAAGAAAATTTACCCAAGCATTTCCCCCTGTACTACTAATAGACAGATTCAGGATCTAAATTATGTAACTCCATGTTTGGATTCCCTCAAATTATCTATGGTATGATCCCATTTATTCTCGTTTGAGATAATATACAATTATCGACCAAGGGATAAGGCCACTCTATAACCAAATGGGATAGGTTACTTCAAGCACAGAAAGGGAAAGTAGCTAAGCTTTAAAATGGCTCACAAATGCAGCTAGCATAGTGCTTACCTATGAACCTATGGCAAAGTCCTGACTACAGGTGACCCAAGTTTGATTACCTGCTAATGAGCCAATAGGAGATGGACAAGAAAGATATGTGCCAGAAGCTGCTGCTGGCTCACTCATCCTACGGGGAAGGAGGTGGTTTGGCTCAACAAGTAGGATGACACCCAGTGGGAGCACTACGTGTTACTCAGTGGATACTGAGCTGGCAAAGACTTAGCAGTCTCAGTGAGCAGCACCAGTAAGATGAGAAGTCAACATGCACAGGCACACTTCTTCTCAGAGGAACTGCAATAGCAGGTTCAGCTGAGCCACATGGGGGAGAGGGTAGGCCACCAACTCAAAGGCTAGCACAAACTGGCCCACTCTCTACCAACAAGCATTGACCAGGGAATGGAAAGCAGATTAGGATTCCCAGGTTAAGATGGATATGCCACAAGGCTCTCATCCAGCCGGACAGTTTGTGGTTCCGAAGGCCCCAGAATAAATGGGATTACCGAGTGTCGTTCCGGTAGGATAGAAAAAAAAAGTTACAATCGGTGAACATTTTGCGAGCGAGCATATGTTCACAAGTCAAAAGAAAAATAAAGGAGTCTACTTTACCCTGTCAACATATGGCTGCTGATCGGAAGAATCAGTAGCAAGGGAAATTGAACAACAGTCCACTTTCTTGGATTCTGAAACCACAGACATAGATAAATTCCAGATATTTATATTAGAACTAACAAAGACATGCAAGTAGCTGCCTGACTTGATTGAAAACTCTGCTTTAAAACATAAAGAACTGAAGAGAAACGGTCACAGCACTAAGATCAGATTCAAGACTTACTAGAGAAATGAGAGGAAAGCAAGTACAAAATAACTACCACAGAGGTTTAGAGGGAAAATCTGAAACTGAAATGTTATGATTTAGAAGAAAGAACCCGGACTAAAAATCTAGAAATGAAATGTCAGGATTTGGAGGAGACAGCCTGCAGGAAAAACCTGTGCATTTTAGGCATACAACAGAGGGTTGAAGGAAATGACAGCCTGAGTTATGTCTAAGGAAAATTAGCGGAATGAACAGACGTTCTAGTGCAGGGATATTGTGATCGAGCACAGTGCACCTGTATTGCACAACAATTCAGAAAATGTGCTCCTCTTCCAAAATTAGTACGATCTGCAGTGCATTCTTTCTAAGAGAAGATTCAGTCTCAATTTTTGCATCCTCGTCAAGATAGTGAAAGATGGCACAAGTTGAGTTTATCGTGACAAGGATTACTGCACAGCATTGAGAAAGCAGACGGTAGTTTTTCCTTTCCTTAATTAGTCTGCACGATCAGCTAAAGAAAATTCGGCTTACTGTTCCCAAACACGTTTAAGCTGCTATTACCAGGGAGTACAGTAACTTACTTGGATCCAACTTTTGCTGTGAAGTCAGCCAGGACAGCTGAAGTGAACTAGGACCCCACTACTCTGTCAAGCCAGGAGACAGATTCACACCAAGTGGTACCCTTTTTTCCTCTGTGTAAAAACTGAATGAAGCGACATAAACAAGCAGTTTTCTCTCAGATGGCTGCAATGCAAGAATGCAAATTCTAACATGCTTTCTGCAAGTCATCTGCAGACCTTTTGGGAAGGTACAACAGCTGTAATTATGCTTTATGACAGGTTTGCACTACCAGAGGCCAGGCTAAGTCTAACAAATGTTGACCCTGGGATTTCAATACAAGATTGTGCAAGCCAAGAAAGTGGCTGTTCTAACTTCCAAGATGACTGCACAATCATCAACACCTTAATTTCAGCTATGCCAGTATGAAAAAACAAACTGAGAAAACAGACAGCAATACTGTCAGCTTGCGTGAAATTCAGTTAATGGCCAATAAGTACACTGCCTGGATGCCAGCAAAAAAGAAATTTAGAGATCCTGAAAGTAAATCAACCAGAAAAGGTGAAGAGAAAACACTACCTGGGAAGAACCTTGCAGCTGTTAAGAAAAGGCAGTTCAAGTTCCAGCTTTGGTAAAAGATATTGCTTCTAGTAATTTAGAAGAAAAATAATGAAATGAGCTCCGAGTTGAATGAAATAAATGAAACACTGAAGGAGTATGTCAAACCAAATAACAAAAGACTGGAAAAATTGAAGAAGTTTTAAATGGCTAATCAGATGGACTGATAAAACTGCAAAAAAATCCAAGGTCAAAATGAGGAAAAGGCTGTCTTGAGTATGAGACTGCTCTTAAGCAACGAGTTTTTTAAGACTACTAATGGATTATTGCAAGAAATTACACTCGGGGTGGGTTCACCTCTTCAATTTCTGAATGATAATAAACTTTTTAAATGTAGGAAACTACAGTTGGAAACTGCCTATTTGCAAGAATGTTTAGAAAAAAAGATTATCCCTAAGGGGCTACGGCAATGGCAGTACAGGGTAGGTTTGATTGAAAATTCTACATTTCACCGGGAACTGTTGGGGCTTTTTGATAAACAAGGAGCTGAATTTATTATGTCGCTCATTCATGTTTACAAAAGTGAAATGAATGAGCTAAAAAGTGAACTTGAAATTCTAGAACATGTAATAAAAACAGACAAGGAATTCTTTCGATATAAATATGATTATGCCAGAATTTTTTCCAGCATTGATGCAACCATGGCTAAATTGCTGGTGACAAAGAAAAGGAAAATTGCAAGGGATATCCAGGATTATGCTGTGAATAAGGCTTATCCCCGCCCCCCTTTTAACTCAAATATTTTTGGCTCCATATCTCATAACTCTATTACACCTAGAGAACAAGATAGAGAAAATGATAACAATTTTGATTCAAGTACTGTTAATATTGACAGCGAAGATATCCAGCCAGTACGTAGGAGTGAAAGACTTAATAATATGAATAACAATAATAATAACAATATGTCCAATGTTAATGCTGGCCAACAAGGATCAAATTGTAACACTAATCAGTCGGGGCCTAACCGATCATCGGATTTTCAGATGGTCCAGAGTGGCAGGAACAGCAACAATCGCAGAGGGAACAGAAATCAAGGTCAGGCATGAAACAGACGGAACCAGAGGAGGAGATGACATGTGCCCTCCAACATGTGCCTAAAGTCCTTACTAGTTAAAAAGGTGACTTTAAGATCTATAACTATACCTCTCTGGAGGTTTCTGAGGAGATGATTGTTTCTCAAAAGACTTATCTTTTGTCCCAGATAAAAATATGGACTTGGTAAGGGCAATCCTGGACTTAAAACTTTTTGTGCATAAGCTTAACCTGCAGGTTTGCATGGGGGGTGTTCCATCCCTAACTAATACATTAAGAGTGTCTAGTCTTTTTAATCCTCCACTACATAGTATTCTCAATACTTTTGAAAAGATTTGTGAGATGGACCTAAGATCTATAAGTAACAATCATAAAAAAGGTGGGAATAAAATGTCTAACATTACAGAACAAGAAAGTGATTTTATTAAACTACTACACAATTGTGATATTAGGGTTATGAAACCCGATAAAGGGGGAGGTATTGTATTTATGGACCAAAAAGTTTGTGTGTCATATATGGATAAGTATCTGCAAACTGAAGCTTATACTCCAGTTAGTATTAACGAAATCAATATACCGTATAAGAAAATTAATATACTGCTTAATGACTTGTTTCTGGAGGGAACTATAGATCTTGATCTACACCAGTTTTTGACCATGAATGCTCCTAAAATTCCTGCTCTTTTTGGTTCTCCGAAAATTCACAAAAGTTATTATGACTCCCCCTTTAGGCCAATTGTAGATGGTAGAGGTTCCATTACTTATGGGTGTGCAAAATACGTTGATAGTATTTTAAGGCCACTAATTGAGCAGGAAATTCAAATATGTAAGGATTCATGGAGTTTTTTAGAAAATATTAGTAAAGTGGAATATTCTAGGGACTCCATTTTTCTTACAACTGATGTTAGGGACCTCTACACAGTTATCCCACAGTCTCTTGGCCTTGAATGGATCAGAGAATTTATGATCCTTAAACAAATAGAAGAGAAAACTATCTATTTGGGGGAGACATTACTTGAACTTGTATTAAAAAAACAATTATATGATTTTTGATGGACACTTCTTCCTACAAAGAACCGGCATAATCATGGGCTCCCCATGTGGGGGTAGTTTTGCGAATTGCATCATGGCATACTGGGAGAGATCCTTGCTTTTTCAGAATGATTTATTTATAGGAAATGTAGCCTGGTACACTCGGTACCAGGATGATATATTTATTATATGGAAAGGCCCTAAAGCACTTATTCCTACTTTTATAAATAGTATACAATCTATGACTGACTTCTTCGAATTTACTTTTAAAGTCGAAGAAACGGCAATTGACTATTTGGATGTTAATCTTGTTAAAGACACAAATAGTAGGTACAAGGGTGTGATATATAGAAAACCGTCCTATTCAAACTCGTTTCTACATTTTACGAGTAGCCATCCATTTCACCAAAAGAAAGCTGTTGTGAAAGGACAATTGGTGGGAGCGGCTAGGATGGTCACTGATGATACAGACTTTTATTTGGAATGTTCACTTCTAAAGAGTATGTTTATAAGTCAGGGATATCCAGGGCCTTTAACAGATTCTATTTGCTTGGAGGTCAGTAACAAAAGAGAAGTAGGTCATTTTAGGCCCTTGTTGGCAAATAGCTCATCCTCAACTCCTAACACTTTGATGGCAGTTAATGATCAGTCTCCCTATAAGGCAGAATTAGATTACAGAGTAAGTTTTCTTTGTACATATTTGCTGGGCCATTATAATATGAAAGAAATTTTATACAAGAATTGGTCCATTATAATAGAGGACAAAGGGCTAATTAAACTGTTAGGTTTAAAACCTAAAATTACTTTTAGAAGAGGGGCAAATTTAAAATCTATGTTAGAAAGGAATGTAGCATCTTCAATCCATGGTAATTCTGGAATGTATAAATGTGGTGCATGTCACCAATGTAAGTTTATTTGTGGAAACAACAAAATTATGTTAAAAGACAAAGCATTTTTCATAAATGGAAGGTACAACTGCCATACTAAAGGCATTATATATGTAGCTACTTGTTCTCAGTGTTCCACATTCTACATAGGAAAGACTGAGAGAAAATTAAGACAACGAATTTATGAGCATGTTTATGCCATTAGTAAAAAAGTTATGAATAACGCCTTGGCCAGGCATATTGTTGACTTCCCTGACCATGGTTTTAAATTTTCGATTTTACAACAAAGGCACCTGGATCTCAGAGGTGGTCCTTGGCAGTTAAATCTAGAAGTTGACGAAATTATGTGGCAGATTAGAACTGAAGCCCACATATATATTCATTAAGACCTGGATATATCTATTAAATGCATGACCTAATCAGTGTTGTATGAATCTACCTATTGTTTTATTTTGTAGGGATATGTTATATGTATGAGCCACATACTCTATTCCATCTTGAGTTTATGTTGGCAAGTTGTTCTATATAGTAATGTTTTTATCTTTTCTTGATTGCTTACTGTTAGAGTGTTTAGTTTTAGGCTGCCCCTGATATGTGCTTTTATATGTGTTGGTATATAAACATTTTCACACTCGTTTTAGATTCATTTTATACTGAAAGAAATTTAACTCATTTTATATTGAAATAAATTTAACATATTATACTCATATTTAAACATTTATTATATTACTTCTTTATGGAAATATAATTACATATTTTTAAAATATACATAATAATGTCTATATATATATATATTTTTTTCTTTATTAATGGTTGTATACGAGTTTATATTATTTATATATTATTTATAGATATTTACCTATTTTCCATAAAATAATTTATATATCCAGCTTCTTTGATGACTAAATGTGAAAAATGTATGTGTATATATATTTATGTAGTGTGCAGCATTAGGTAATCCACTGCAGCTTTAAAGACAAGTATCTTTCTTATGGTTTTTTTACTAATTGCTTAATTGTGACGTTTTTCATGTTTTAAATACCTTGTTAATTGATTTCTAGTGGTCAGAAGAAGGTAGGACACTGATCCTACCGAAAGCGTTCATTAAACAGTGTTTGTTTGAAGTATATTTGGTTCTCTGACTCTGCTGACAGTGCTACCCGCCTTTGTTGTTTTAAAAGACTGCTCAAGAAGAGCCGTTTCAAAATAAAAATAGGTTCATAGGTAGGTACTAGGCTATCGCCACCCAAGAAAATTATTTTCCTGTGCCCCTGTCGAGCAGAGCCACAGAAGTGATCCCCGGGGTGAATTTCCCATTTCCCATCCAATCATCAAGATTTTTCTTGAAGAGTGCTAATGAGGAGCTCTGTTTGACATAGATATGTAGTCTGTTCCAGAGTATGGGAAGTCTCTGGGAAAGGAATCTATCCCTCCAGCATGTTCTGTTTATTGTGGTGACAAGGTTTAGGTCCCTAGAGCGTGTAAATCAGAGGGATTGGGATTTCTTTAAGTGGAGCATGTCCAACAGCTCTGGGTTTGACATAACTTTGTATGTTAGGCAGAGATCGCCCCTGAGTAGGCGATATGCGATGGAGTAAAGCTGTAGTTTTTTGAGACAGCCTGCATAGGGCATCTGTTTGAGGCCAGTAATCCTCTTGTGAGGTATTTCTGTGGTCTTTCCAGTTGTTGTAGATGTCTTGTGAGGTACATACCAAAAGGGGCGTTGTACTCTATAATGGGTCTAATGAGTAATGAGTAGAGGGGAACAATGACCTCTTTTTTTCTGGATGAGAATCTTTTTGTGATGAGATGAGCCAGGTAAAAGGATTTCCTGACCACTGTGGCGATGTGATTATCAAAGGAGAGACTACTGTCCACCTGTGTCCCAAGGTCTCATCACATTTTCGGCATTAAGTAGACTACCAGCTATGTGGTAGTTCATGGGTACAGAGTTTTTACCAAAGGGGATGACAATACACTTTTTGGCACTGAGCTTCAGGCCATGGCTTTGACACCAGGTATCTGTCTCAGTGAGGCCCTTTTGTAGTTTGTCCACATCGTTTGGAGTTTCGATTATGGCTCCTAGTTTGCAGTCATCTGCAAACTTTGTTAGCCAAAGACCTTCTGTGTTGGCCTGCACTTCAGAGAAGTAGATACCAAACAGGAGAGGACCCAGGACTGAACCCTGTGGTACTCCACTTGTCACTGGTCTGATGTTGGATTTGGAATCCGCTACATTCACAGTGTGGGTTCTGTCCGTGAGCCAGTTGGCAACTCATCTTGTGACATAGGGATTTATACCTAGTTTAGTGAGCTTATTTATAATTCCAGAGTGGGGGGATATTGTCGAAAGCCTTGGCGAGAACTAGATAAGCTGTGAGAACCATTTTACCCTCATCTATGGCTTTGGTGACTGCTTCAAAGAAGTCAATCAGGTTTAGGAGACATGATCTGCCTTTTACACATCCAAACTGGGTAGGATCCAGAGTTTGGAGATTACCAATGTCTTTTGTTTATGAGTTCCACGATGATACGTTCCATGGCCTTGCAGCTCGTCATGCTAATGGGGCGGTAGTTCCCGGGGTCAGTCGTGGCTCCCCCTTTGTGGAATGGGATAACCGTCGCGGTGCGCCATTCATTGGGTATAAAGCATGAGGTGAGGCTATGATTGAACATGGTACTTGGGTAGGGTGCCAGTTCATTCTGTAGTTCATGTAGAATGCAGGCTGGGATATTGTCAGGTCCCATGGATGCTGTGTTCTTGGCTTTGGAGAGTGTGTTTTTTTACCTGTGCAGCCGTGATTATAGGAACTTTGCATTCTTCCGGTATAGAGATGGGCCCTCTAGTGGTGAGAGGGGGTAAAGTTAGCACTGAACCTATCTGCTAGGATGTTGGCAATATCAGTTGGTTCTGTATATTTAGTGCCATTGTGCTGTAACTCAGAGCAGATCTGAGTGTTCCCATTTAGATTCTTGACATAGCTATAGAATGCTTTGTGGTTATCTTTAGAGTCAGTGGCAATTTTGTTTTCGTAACTAGCTTTGGAGGATTTTATGAGGGATCTCAGTTTCTTACTGAGGTTGACCAGGGAGTTCCTCCAGTCATGGGATTTTTACTCTTTTTTGCAACAGTTTCTTTCTTCTGTTGTAGAGTTTGTTTATGGCAGAGGACCACCAGATTGGCTTCCTTTTTTTTGGAGGATAACATCTTGGTTCTATTAGGGATAATAGATCTTATAAAGTGCATTTGTGTAGGATTCGGCAGTCATACCTCTATTGTCTGTCTGCATGTGTGTCATGAAGTTTGCCACTTCTGTCTTAAGAAGTGTGAAGTTGGCTTTGGAGAAGTTTTTTACGATGGTTTCCCTAACTGGGGGTGGGGGTGAGATGTGGATGTCTAGGCTGATTAGCTTGTGGTCGGATCTGACCAATGAGGAATTGACCTCTGGTGTGGAACACTGGTTTCCCATGTTGGTAATGACCAGGTCTAGGATATTGCTGCCCCTGGTGGGGGTGTGAATAAGTTGATCCAAGGCGTTGGAATTTATGAATTCTAGAAAACGTTGAACAAAAGAGTTGGTACATGAGTAGTTTGGTAGAGTTCGAGGACAGTGCATGCAGAGAAAACCTGAGATTTTCTCCAGAACCAGAGAAACCGGAAGAACAGATTGTATTAATTTTATAAAAGCACAAATAAGTAACTGGATTGCTACTCCACGGCATGATTTGTTAACTGAAAGGGCACATTGTGTGTATGCTCCAAACCTGGCCAAGAGACAGAAGCTATGGCTTGTGTTAGTGAAGATGTATTCATACCAGCTGAAAGAGTTGATCCTGACAAAACTGTGGCAGAAGGGCAAATGATAAACAATTGGAAACAGCAGAAGTGTGGATAGAAAATGATTATTCACTGTACACCAGGTAGAAGTGTTTTGTTCCACTGTACACCAGGTAGAAGAGAAGATATTTTTCCTAGCAATCAATGAATGTTGAAAGACAAGTGTGAGTTTCAAGTTGCTGTATCCAGATGTCTTTAGAATATTTTTTCCTGGAGGATCAAAGTCACTTTTTGACGCACTACAGGCTAAAGAGGAAATACAAAAGTTTGTCCAAAAAAAGGTGATAAATTAAACAGAAGGGTACTCTGCTTCTCATTCTTCTGATAGTACGGCTCATATTGAGACTGCCAGTGAAACCTTTTCAATGTTCCAAAGAAAAATGCTTGAGAGACAGAAAGAACACAGGAATTGACTAGAGACTTGAACTGGAGTCTGGGGTTGGAAGATATGGATGAACAGAACAATACTAGTAACACTGAAATTAGGGAATAAATGTGAGACTGCAAAGAATAAATCACATTTGTGAAATATGGCTTTACAAGAAAAATTGGCTGAGAAAGACTGGATTTTTCTTTACTTTGTTAAACTTATTGGGGGACCAACAGGCATATGCCCCACTTCATGTCATTCATGTTTGGAAGAACACTAAAATGAAAAAGGGGGAAAAGTAACGAAGTAAAACAAGTTCTGGCTCTAATATTTGTAGAAAACACCTTACAAAACAAATTCTTCTCTCTTTTTTTAGTTTTAAGAAATGTAAGCATTACAATGTAAAGAGAGAAGAAAGGCTGAACAAAAGCATATTTAAATCAGTTTGTATTATCTGGCTGTTAGGGTGGTGGGATAGGGTGTAAACGTGTACCGATTGTAATATACGTAGAAATGAATTTTTTTTTACTTTTGCATAGGTAAATGTCTGGAATAGACCACAATGTAATAAACTGTTTTCATTAAGCAAATAAATGTTCAGTGCCAGGCAAGAAATCTGGACTTCTGGGTAGCTCTATGGGTCTACGACTGATGCTCAAAGGTGCTTTTCACAGACGATTATGGCCGGGCATATTTACGCGAAAGTGCTTTTAACCGAAAAAGCACTTTCGGGTCTGTATGCATGCAGCCAGAGGGAGTCGTGGGGGAATGACTGTTGTGGAGATCATACTACGGTGCGAGTAAGGGAATTTTTTCCTTTTCCCCACTGTAGTGTGATCTCAGAGTGAGAATGTTAAAGTAGGAAGGGTGTGGGGGGCACATCCCCCCACATGAGGGTACAGGGGGGCATAAACACCTTTTTGTTGTTTTTTCCCTTTTTTTTTTTTGACGTACTTTGCTTTTTCGGTAGAAGCGCTTTTGTTGAAGTGCGTTCGGTGGTTTTGGATTCGGACTATTGAACTTTCGTTCAACAGTCCTAGATCCAGCTCTACATATGTTTCCATGGAAACAAGCTAACTAAAGTTGATGGCAATAAATCAAGGAGGTCTGGCCATTGTTTACTGACAGAAACATAAAATTAAAAGGTACAAGGGGGCAAGCAGTTCAGGAAAATATAAAGTATGAAATTATTTTGTTTCGATTATTTTTATTAGGCTAGCTTCAATGCTAGAGAAAATGCGGGTATATTCATATTTATACCTATCAAATTCACTGTTGTTAATAATAGCATGTTCTAAGAGTTTCAACTCAACTCAGTTTATAAACACTCGATCTGTGCCCCATAATGCTTAATGAGCATTGCCAAAAACTCAAAGCCTTGCTGATCGAATAGGGTGACCATTTCTTGATGAAATGTAGAGTTGTTGATAAGCCCTACTGGGCATCGCCATTGCTGCAAGCCCTTTGGTATAATTTTCTTATTAATACACTCTTGCAAATACGACACCTCTAATTGGAGCTTGCGGCATTTGTATAACTTCTGATCAAATTGGTTTAATTGTGCACTGACAGAATTTGTATCGTTGGTAGCTCCCCTTTTAGCACACAATTTATATACATTTTTTTATCAAAAATAGATTTAGATGTGTACTGTTGTATTCAAATGTTTGTTCATATATATATATATATATATATATATATATATATATATATATATGAACACTTTTGATTAAGTGTTTTGGTTGATTTATATTGTATTTAATTTTTATTTTTTCTGGGTTGGCTGTGTATTTTTTAAAACAGCAGTATTAAGTAAGGTTTAACACTGCAAGTTTTAGTATCACTCTGGTTTTAAAACTTAATGTACCTTTGATGATGCACCTTTAAATACAAATAATGTTTCTAATTGATTAATTAATCATGTGATTTGATATTATTTAAGTTGTAGCAGGTTGTGATTTTAATCGTCTAAAGAAGTCGATGGATTATCACAAACGAAAGCGCTTACTACATTCTGAATAAAACGGTGTTTTTTGTGGCCTCGCTGCTGCCTTCTTTGTGTTTTTGCCAGTTTTCACTTTTGGAAGAGTTTAAGTTAGGTTCTGCCTGTGCGTGCAGCTGATGTTTGGGCAACTGTTCCTATCAGAGGGATAAACTTCATTATTTGAAGATGTGCATACTTTTGTGCGTTTAAGTTAACAGGTTATGGGGGTGCTCTGAGGGGTGTTTTTTGAGGGTTTTCATTAAAACAAAACATTTTGTAAAATGTGACATAGGTTCAAATGGAGATGAGAAACAGCTGTATAAAAGTTAACCTGTCAAACATTAGTGGGTGCATGTAACACAAATGCTGGAAATAGACATTTGAAAAAGCTGTCATATATAATTGGCGGGAATAACTTCTTAAAATAATGACTATACTAAACATGTTACTTTGGAATGTGAATGGCCTCTGAGGTACTGACAAAAAGGAAATTGCAAGGAATTAATTTACATTAATTGCAGACAGCAAACAGCAATGCTGCAGGAGAAACAAATGGAAAGAAATGAGTATATGAATTTGATACAGAAAGGATATCAGGAAAGATATTCAGCAGAGTATCAGGGACAAAGGAAAAGGGGAGTACTTATACTAATTTCAAAGGGAGTTCCAATATTGACACAGGAGGGAAAAAAGATAGTGGTAGAAGGGGCTACTGGCAAGGCAGGAGGGTTACACTGACATTTAATTATATTCCACCTAAAACTGCTATTATGGAGCTTAAGAAATTTTTGGCAGAAATAATCAGTTTTTAGCAATATTACTTATAGGTAGGGACTGGAACTTGACTTGTAACAGTGAGGAGGTATCTGGGGGACCAGGAAAGTACAGTTGTGTACCTACCATAAATGTAGATGTTAAGAGTGTATTCACTGTTGCAGTCATTACTCTAGGGTTATCCTGCTGGCAGGCTACCCGCAGTCGGCCTGAATTCCAAAGTCTTGGCCCGGCATCGGTTGCTGTCGCCTCTTCCCTGACGTCAGTGCCCCAGGAGTATAAAAGATACAGCCGACGCCATTTTCTTCAGTTTTTCTTGCCCCAGATGTCAGGTGCCCCCAAAAGTGTATGCTAAACCGATTATGCCAAACAACATGCATGCACTAAGGTAAACATTTCCTTCCTCTACAAGCAAATACACCACATAGGTTGTATAGAAGAGAGAAGTACAGATAAGACCCAGCAAATGAAAGGGGGATGGTGGGAGGGTAACCTGGACTGCAACAATGTATACACTCGAACATCTACATTTATGGTAGGTACACAACTGTACTATATTCATCGCATTTCACTGTTGCAGTCATTACTCTTGGGTTGAATCCCAAAGCAGAGGATGAGTGGCTGGGCTAAATAGGATTAGGAGAGGCTACGAGGCCCTGCAGAACTGCAGTGGCAAGGCCTGCTCTGGATTTAGAGTAGAGAGGTAAGTGGTAGTGCTTTGTAAAAGTGTGCACTGAACTCCAAGTTGCAGCCTCTAAGATGTCTTTGGTCAGTACTCCTCTGAGGAAGGCTGCTGAAGTGGCTGCTGCTCTGGTAGAATGTGGCCTAATGCCCTTAGGCACTGATTTGCCATGCTGTGAGTAGCAGAAACAAATGCAATGGCCTATCCATTTTGAAATAATCTGTTTTGAGATGGCCTTTCCTTGTGATCCTGCAGCATATGCCACTAAAAGTTGCTCAGTCTTTCTGAAAGCTTTAGTTCTGTCCAAGTAGAAGCGCAGCTGTCTGTGTATGACCAAAGAATGCAGAAGTCTCTCACCCTTGTTCTGTGGGTTTGGATAAAAGGTAGGCAAGTGAATGGTTTGGTTAAGGGCCACACTGGACACCACCTTAGGCATAAATGTAGGGTTCGTCCTCAGAGAAACCCTGTCTGGATGGAAAATGATAAAAGGTTCCACAGCCATGAGTGCCTGTAACTCTGAGACTCATCTTGCAAAGGTTATTGCTAGGAGCAGAGCTATTTTCCAGGATAAGAATTTAATATCCACTGTTGAGGCTAGCTCAAAAGGAGGCAGTGTGAGTTTTTCCAAGACATAATTTAGGTCCCATACAGGTATTGGTGCTCTTCTTGGGGGGTCTTATGTTGTTGGCCCCTCTGAGGTACTGTCTTATTAAAGGATGAGAAAAGGATAGGTGGTTCTGTAATTGATGAAAAGGACAGGTCTTTGTCCAGCAACTCAGTTAAATTATGTGGTACAAACCTGTCAATTTCTCTTCCATTTTTCTGCATAAGATTTGATAACATCCATTACAGCAGACAAGTTCTTTAGGACTGGGCACCAGTGCGAGGCAGTGGAGGAAAAGCATATACTGTTAGTTTTTTCCAGCTGAAGGATAGGGCATCCACTTTCCATGCTTGCTTGTGGTAAATCCTTGTGCAGAATTTCTGTAGTTGGCAGTTGTGAGTGGAGGCAAATAGATCTATGTCTGGGAATCCCCATTTCCTTGTTATCATGCTGAAGACTTGGGGATCCAGTTTCCACTCGTGGGGATCCATGAGCTTTCTGCTTAGTCTGCCAGAATATTTGTTTTTCCTGGCAGGAATTGTGCTTGCAGGTGAACTTGATAAGTCAATGCTGTGTCCCACAAAGTCATGGCTTGTCTGCAGAGAGGGTAGGAATGTATGCCTCCCTGCTTGTTTATGTACCACATGACTGTAGTATTGTCCGACTTTATTAGTAGTTGTCCCGGATGAAGTAGATCCTTGAAAGCTGTCAGGGCATTCTGAACAGCTAGCAACTCTTCTTGATTGATATGAAGATGCATCTGGCTTGCGGGCCATGTGCCCTGAATACATTTTCCTGCCATGTGGGCCCCCCAGGCATAATCTGATGCATCCGTTGTTAGTGTCTGCCTGGTTGTGGGTAAAGTGAATGGCTGTCCCTTGTTGTGGTGACAGGCCTGTGCCCACCATCGAAACTGTAGGCAGGGAATGAGGGTAATTAATGTTTCCAGGATGTGGCAATGTTGAGTCCAAACACATTTTAGATACCACTGTAGTTTCTTCATATGCAGTCTGGCATATGGAATTAGCAGTATGCAGGATGCCATGAAGCCCAAAGCGTGCAGAATTTTTCTTGCAGATAACTGGGTCTTTGTTGCCAACATTTTGAAGTAAGAAGCCAGTTGTTTTTGTTTGTCTGGCGTGAGATAAGCCACCTGGGCAGTTGTATTTAAGCTTGCACCCAGGAATATTATCTCTTGAGAGTGTACTAGTTTTGATTTTGTTTCGTTTACTGTGTACCCTAGGCAAATTAGTAATCTTTTTACAAATGCCAGATGCTGTAGTTGAATGTCTTTGTTCTCTGCTTGAATAAGGTAGTCGTCCAAGTAAGGATATATTTGAATTCCTCTTTGTCTGCAAAATGCAATTACTGGTGCCAGGTATGCAGTAGATAAGCCAAAGGGCGGTGCAGAGAATTGGTAGTTCATTGAGCCAGCTATGAATCTGAAGTATCTTCTGCAAGATTGTCTGATTGGGACATGCAGGTATGCCTCTTTTAGGTCCAAAGTAACAAGCCAAGCCTTCTTGCCCAGCATGGGCAGTAGCTGCTGCAGAGTCAACATTTTGAATTTTGGAACGCCCAGAAATGCGTTTAGAATAGACAGGTCCAGTATTGATCTCCAGGCTTTGTCCTTTCTGGGCACCAGGAAAAGTCTTGAGTAAAATCCTTGTCCCTGCTCTTGTTGTGTTACTTGCTGAATGGCCCTCATGTCCATGAGGGATGAAACTTGCTTTCGTGCTTCTGCCCATTGATTGTGTGGCAGGTCTGACATACCTTTTGCTCTTGGCAGGGTGTGAAAGTGGAACCTGTAGCCCTGAGCCACAATGTTCAAGACCCATTTGTCCTGAGTAATCATGTGCCAATTTGGTGAAAAAAGTGCTAGTTTTCCCCCTAAGGGGGCTGCCAAAAGATAAGTGCTTGGTTCTGGCAGAGGAAAGTCATTGGGACTGTTTCCTGTATGGTTGTGATTTGTCCTCTCCGCTTTTGGAGGTAGAAGCACCCCATTGTTTAGGCCTGTATGAGCCTTGGGGCTGGGATCTGCCTCTGTGGCATCTGCATCTGCCTGTCTGACACTGGAAAGGACCAATTCTTTGTAGGCCAGTTCCTGCTAAATCTGGGTGGCTGTACCTGTAGGAAATCCTTAACTGTCTGCATGGATTTCGCTTTATCCTCCATTTTCTTCAACACCTCTTCTGCTTTAACACCAAACAAAGTATCATGCTGTAATGGAGCATCCAATAATTTTGCTTTAACATGATCAGGCAGATTCTGTTCCTTTAACCAAGCATGCCTTCTAATGACAGAACCCGTAACTGCGGCCCTGCATGAGGCCTCCAGTGAATCAAAACCACATCGCAAAGTATGCTTTCCCACTTGTTCAGCTGCATGCAATAAATCCTGCATTTCCTTGTTATCAGAACATTCAGAATTTGTCAACATTTTCTGTTTAAGCAGTGACATTAAATATTGCTGATATTTTAGCATATGAAACTGACAACTTAAAGCCCTTACCGCCAAGGTAGCAGAAGTGTAAACTTTTTTCCCCCATCTGTCCAGTGCCCTAGAATCCCTATCACAGGGGATAGGGTTTTTTGCAGTGGAAGCCTTGACCCCTTTGGGGCCCTGAGATACAGTTTCTGGGTCAGCAGCAGGGTTTTTATATAGAAATTTATGAGAGTCTGGAACCCTGTAGTATCTGTCTGGCTTGGCAGGTGCAGGGGGTAAAGAGTCAGGGGACAGGCTGGACTCTGAAAATATATCATCTACAATGTCTAGAACAGGTGGAATAGCAAGAGATCTGTGCTGAGGTAGTAAAAGAAAATCTTTGAGCCTTTTCTTAGACTCTGAATAATCTTGGCTCTCCCAGTGAAAATGCTCCCTCATGGTATGCAGGGTTTCCCCAAAAGAATAATCATCAGGAGGAAAGGCTGAAAGAATAGATTCTTCAGCATCAGAATCCTCATAGGGAGGGAAAGAGTATCCCTGTTCAGAAGAGGAATCAGAAGAAATTGAAACCTGATCTGAGGAGTCATATTCTGTCTCTTGCCTAGGCCTCTTATCAGGGGGGGGATGGGAACCCCTGATCAAAGTAATTGGGTCTTCGGCCATTTTAAGCATCTGTTTCTTAGGCATGGAGGCCTGTCCAGAAGAATGCTGTACTTGTTTCTTTGTCTTCAGAGCTGTTTTAGTCTTTGTCTTTGAAGCTGAGGTAGGCTTGACATATAATTGTGTAGGTCTGAAAACACCCTCAGAAGCCGATGCCTGCTCAGCGGCTCTGGACCCATCTGAGGGAATAGTTTCCGAGGGTCCAATACCTTCAGTATCCAGAGGCCTAGTCGGCTCCACGTGGGAGTTGGTAGCGGCCTGTGGCTCTGAGGTAGCGGGCGTCAGGGGCTGCGAAAGCACCTCACTGAAAACCGGCGATTGGCCTAGCGGGGGCCTCGTCGTCTGTTTTGGACCTCGGATGTCTGTCCTTTTCCTTGCACTTTTTGTAAACTCCGGTCGTCGGCTGTTCCGACGGCATTATATAATTAAACCTTCGGCCAAAGTAATGAAAAGCAAAATTGTACCAACGCTTAATAGTGTGTTGGTTAAATCTAGCACAAAACCGACAGCTAGAAACGTTGTGATCAGGGCCTAGGCAAGGAATATAGTAAGAGTGAAAATCCTTATGACGTATTTGCTTCCCACAAGAAATACAATTGTTAACTTTTTCTGACATCGGTCTGGAGCAAGAAAAAAGTTTCCCCAACGGGGTACTTAGCTTTAATGAAGACTTCGGATCTGAGATTTTGAAACTCTCAGGAGTCAGCCGACCGGCACTTGCGAACTGCTTATGCTTCGGGCACCACGCAGCAAGAAAGACTGAAGAAAATGGCATCAGCTGCATCTTTTATACCCCTGGCTCACTGACGTCAGGGAAGAGGCGACAGCAACCGGCGTGGGACCAAGACTTTGGAATTCAGGCCGACTGCGGGTAGCCTGCCAGCAGGATAACCCTAGAGTAATGACTGCAACAGTGAAACACAATGAACATCTACATTTATGGTAGGTACACAACTGTACTTTCCTGGTCCCCCAGATACCTCCTCACTGTTACAAGTCAAGTTCCAGTCCCTACCTATAAGTAATATTCCCTGCTAAAAACTGATTATTTCTGCCAAAAATTTCTTAAGCTCCATAATAGCAGTTTTAGGTGGAATATAATTACATGCCAGTGTAACCCTCCTACCTTGCCAGTAGCCCCTTCTACCACTATCTTTTTTCCCTCCTGTGTCAATATTGGAACTCCCTTTGAAATTAGTATAAGTACTCCCCTTTTCCTTTGTCCCTGATACTCTGCTGAATATCTTTCCTGATATCCTTTCTGTATCAAATTCATATACTCATTTCTTTCCATTTGTTTCTCCTGCAGCATTGCTATTTGCTGTCTGCAATTAATGTAAATTAATTCCTTGCACTTTCCTTTTTGTCTATACCTCAGAGGCCATTTACATTCCAAAGTAACATGTTTAGTATAGTCATTACATTACTTATACGTAGGGACTGGAACTTGACTTGTAACAGTGAGGAGGTATCTGGGGGACCAGGAAGGAGAAAATATAACAAAACACAGCAGATTTCTGAAGAAATTTATGCAAATAAATGGTACAGAAGATGTAAACTCAGTAGCAGGAACTTAAAGAATTTGCATAGTATTCCCCAAGGTACAATAATTGGGCTAGACGAGACAGAAATTATATTTCACAGGAACATACACATTTAATTGAAAGCTCTGACACACCAAAAACAACTAAGATGACACTGCAGGGTAATGAATTACAATGGGACACTAGTGCTTCCCCACCTACCTATTAAAAATAGAAGAATTTAAGGAATTGGTAGTGGAAATTACTCAACAGTGCTTAGTACAGATAGACATTTCTTCAGATGTTAAAGATAGTGAGTTGAATAAAATGAAGGAGTTGAAAGATAAGATAAGACAGAAATTAAAAAATGAGAGACATGGTTATAAAGTAACAAGAATTATTTAGAGGGGCTGACAAAAATTAAAGTACTGCAAAATAAGGGGGATCTCAAAGATAAAGAAGAGGTACAAAGCTCCTTTAGACATATATGAGATACTTTGGAAATTTTATGAAAATTTGTATAAAGCAGAGGAAAGTGGAAATCCAGAAAAATCCCAAAAGGAAATGTTTATGGAAGACTTGGGTATCCCAAGGCTAATGGTAGACGAGAGTCAACAATGAACAGTTAAGACAAGTAATGAACAGACAGTAATCCAGGAGAACTTTAAATTCTAGGAGGGAAAAAGTGATAAAAATCTGGAAGGTTTTGTTTAACAGTAATCTAAAAGGAGGGGGGAGCACCAGACCCAGCTTCATATAGGCCCATTTCAATTTTTTTTCCAAAATCTCTTTATTTCAGTTTTCTTTTTTCAAATAATAACAATATGGTAACTCAAAAACACAAATAAACAATACAAATACCTATATAAAGAAAACAAACAACAATCTTGTTCCGAGAAAATTATATATATATATATATATATATATATATATATATATATATATATATATATATATATATATATATACACATACACACATACACAAGAAGTCACTACATCATCAAGTAAAGTATGAGAATTCTTATGTTCATTTGGTCTCACAAGGGATAGTTAGAATGGGGATAGTCTATATATAAAGTAAAAATAGAAATTTAACCATTTATTTGTATGTTTAGGGAAAATACCTAGTTACACATATACTAAGAAAAGGGAGAATATGCAAGAAAGACTGGTTATACTACATTCATTTCTTATTTAAAAGTTAGCTTTTCATGACAATTTGTAGGCAAATTTTATTTGCCAAGAATTATATCTAGCAAGTAACCCCAATATTTTTGGTAATAGTGTTTGTTTTTTTGTTTTTGAATAAATTAATTTGTGAGATGAGATATATTTGATAGCAAGATTGCTAACATTTTCCCATGTAATTGGTGACATGACATTCCAATTCTTTGTAATAAAGAATTTAATAAGGGCACACACTGCAATAAAGACATGTTTTAATATTTTTGGGAGTTGATTGATATTAATGTACAATATAGCTGTCTCCCAAGTAAGGGTTAATTTTTCATATCCCATCTTCTCTAACCTTACTCTCAAGGAACACCATAAGTTGTGCATCTTAGTACAGTTCCACATGACATGTAAAATATGAGCCGTTTGATCCGGACAATGGGGACATATAGGCGAAAAGTTAGGATTTAATTTAGATAAGGTATAATATAGATTATTTACCATAATTTGTGTATATAACAGCTTTTTGAAAGGAATGAATTTGATTGTATTTTCAATGGCTAGTTTCTTATTTTCTTCAGTCAGTGATTGATTTTTCGTTTGCCAATAGTTTGAAAATAAAGAATTCTGATGTTTTGCACTCATTACAATTTTATAAGCCCTAGAAATCGTTTTCCCTTTAATCACAAGATTTTCAAGTATTAATTTAACTAAATCCATGTTCTGTAAGTCAGTGTGTATTTGTGAGAATTTAGCATTTATAAGATGATGAAGCTGGTTAAGGATAATACTATATTTCATAGGAAGTTTGAGTTCACGTCTCATTTGTCCCGTGTTAGTCTTTCCATTGGTATATATCCCATATTGTGTAGTCTTTTATCAGGGGGTAGTTTGTTAGATTTATTGGTTTATTATTTATTAGTAAATTAGGATTTAGGTGTAACGGTTGTATAAGGGCAAAAGCGTCAGCTAACTGCAATGATTTAAATAGTTTCTGTGTTGTAAGAATCATGTTTTTAATTAGTGGGTGTAAATTCTTCGTGTATATGCCAGCCTGGTTTAAATTCAAGAATGGTAAGGATTTGATATTACAGCCAAGGGATTTCAACTGTTCATACCAGATTTTGGTCCACTGGGGTGTCCAAGTATTTATATATGAGTCATAGTTTATTATTTGTATTAGTCTGTATACAGTAATTATACTATAGTAAAGTTTAAAATCAGGTAACCCCAATCTCCCCTTATCTTTGGCGAGTACAACTTTTGCATATTTAATTCTGGTAGATTTGGGATACCATAAGAATCTTGATATAGCTTTTTCCATGGCAAGGAAGAAGTTTTGGGGAATATTTGAGAAGGTAGCATTTAATTGAAAGAGTATTCTTGGTAGAAAATTCATCTTGACAACACTAGCTTTTGACAGTAGAGACATATTAATGTTCTTCCATCTATCCATATCGTTTTGAATACTAGTCAATGTAGTTAGTAGGTTATTGTTTATAATATCTTTGAAGTCTGAAATAAAAATTATTCCTAGATATTTTATCTGGTAGTTTATTTTGATCTCACTCATAGGAAAGTACACTTCTTTATGCCCTATAGTACTGAGGGGAAAAATGTGTGACTTGTTTAAATTTAAATTATAATTTGAAACTACCGAGAACTCATCAATAACTAAGTATTTTTGAAAGGTCAGTAGTGGGGAGATGGAAGTATATATTTAAGTCATCAGCAAAGGCAGAGTATATAAGATTTGTATTGTGGATTCTGGGAATAGGATGAAAGGTTTTTTGTGAAATAAACAGAAGGAGGGGTTCTAGATAAAGATTAAATAGGTATGGCGAAAGAGGACATCCTTGTCGTGTACCATTGGATAAGAGTATAGGGTTAGTTATAAGTTTATTTACCTGTATAGTGGTAGAAGTTTTCTGATACAGAACCTGGATCATTTTAGTGATTTCTTGAGGAAAACCATATAAAGGCAGTATATTAAAGAGAAAGTGTAAGTTTACTCTATCAAAAGCTTTAGTTGCATCTACTGTAAGGGCATATCTGGGGCATTTATCCCTATTAAGTAATCTTACAATGGATTTTAAAGGAGGGTGTTGTCACTTGTTTGCCTGTTTGTCATAAAGCCCATTTGTTGTTGGGAAATAATAGAGGGGAGTATATTCTTAAGTTTATTTGCTATAACATGGGCTAATATCTTTAGATCAGTGTTTATGAGGGCTATTGGTCTATAATTTGCTGGATCTGTTAGGTCACAATGCGGTTTAGGAATCAACACTGTCTTGGAGTTATTTAAGTATTTGTCTGTTATACCATATTGTATTATATAGTTGAAAAATTTTAATAACACTTTGGAGATAGGTTCCATGAATAGCTTATAAAAATCTGATGTGTATCTATCAGGCCCAGGGGATTCACCTAATTTTAGTTTGTTTATTGCAGCTTTTATCTCTTTTAAATGTAATGGTGATTTTAAGAGTTTCCTTTGATCTTCTGTAATTTAGTTTATATTATGTATATAATCCTCAAATCTGTCTGTAGATAAGGGTATATTGTATAATTTCTTATAAATATCTTCAAAAGCGTCCACTATATCTTGATCTTTATATTTCACCTGTCCTTCATATTTTATTTCTTTGATCCTAGGAGGTCCACTTTCTTTGTTAATTAGTCTAGCTAAGAATTTTGATGGTGTTTGAGCACATTCTGAATATTGATATATTGACCTTAATTCTAAGGAGGAGATATTTTCTAAATAGTGTTTGGGTAATTGTTTTTGCCAATCAATTATTTTTTCCTCAAGTTCTTTAGAATATTTTTCCTGAAGTTCTAGTTCAGCAGTGTTTATTTGACACACTAGTTCATTCTTAAGATTGTTATACTTTTTTTTGAACCATGCAGATTTTTGAACAATAATACCCCTGATGATGGCCTTGGTAGCCCCCCATTGTATGTCATACGGAATCTGATCGGATATAAAATAATTTTGAAGTTGGGCTAGCACATTCTTAATTTCTTGTGTAATTTCTTGGTTTTGCATAATTTTAGGATTTAACGTCCAGGTATTGCAATAGGAAATATTTTGTTTACGAGCTTGAAAGTTTATTAAAAGTCTAATTTTGGAATGATCTGAAAGATTTCTAGGTGATACAGCATAATTTAATTTGTTAGAAAGGAAAGCAAGGGAAATTAGAAAAGCATCTATCCTGGACCAAGTTTTATGAGTGGCTGAAAAGAAAGTGAATCTTGATATTGTTTTATCATATTGAAATTTAACATAAGGGTCAACTAGTTCAAATGTGTTTTGTAATTCTTCAAGTGCTGTAGTGGTAGATTGTGACTGTCTGTTTTTATTATGCGATCTATTCTTATCTAGATTTAGTAAAGCATTCCAGTCCCCACCTACAATAAACAGATGATTTGGGTATTTGGCTAATATATTAAAGATTTCATAAATGAAGAGCTGTTGATTTGAGCAGGGGCTATATATATTAAGAAAGAGTAATGGTTTGTTTAAAGTATGATATTCAGTAGTAAATAATACCCATCTTCCCTTTGAGTCAGCTTCATAGGAAGTAGTCTCTCCTTGAAGGATTTATTTACTATAATGGCCACTCCCCTGGACAAAGAACTATAATTTGCAGCAACTATTGTTTTAACCCATTTTCTTTTCCTTTCCCTAACCCAAAGTTGGTCATCTAAGTGAGTTTCTTGCAAGAAAGGTACATCAGCCTTAGTTTGGTATGTGAGGGTGCATGATTAAATTTCTTTTTATCTACCATTCCTTTAACATTCCAAGAGTCTATGGTTATCATTTTATATTAATATTGTTGAAGTTTCTCATTAGCTGATACACAAAAATACAGTTATAAACTTTTTTTGTTAGTGTATTTATCTTATGAATAAACGTGGTGACTTCTATACGCCTAAACTCTAAATAGGTGCCTAACCACCCATCCCTCTGTATTTGTAAATGTGCATGAGTTAAGAAACTAAAAGAAACTATTATTTTTAACAACAAGGAGTAGATATATATCAGAGGGATGTCAATAATACCCATACTGTTCCAAATGCGAACAGTCATCAGCTAACAGACTATGCCCATCCCGCTCCTTTTATTATTTATATACTGCATATTCATTTTCAGACTTCTTAAAATATTATATTACTTGTACCCTTAGATATTATATAGAGAGAAAAGGAAAAGTAGCTTTTATAAAAAGTTTTGTAGTAACAGCAACATATTATAATTCTTAACATTTCAAGAGTTATTAAAGAGTTAACAAAACAATATTTTCAAAAACCAAGCACAATATATTCTATTTAAAGAAGGCATCATTTTAAAAATTCAACATTTGCATTATTCTTGCTAACAGCAACTAACTGTGGTTCTTTAAAATGTATTGGAAACCATACAAGCAATCATTGTGAACTCATATTATTAATTAACCAGTGCCATCTACTGGACAATAAGGGGAAAAAAAAAAGGAAAATGTTTTTGTACCTTGCTCATAGACACCTTTAAAGGTAACTCAATGGTTATACCAGTAGAATAATGATTATACATTTTAAACATTTAAAGAAGGCAGCACTTCAAAATTCAACAACATTTGCCTTATTCTTACTAACAGCAACTAACTGTGGTTCTTTAAAATGTATTGGAACTTCATTTAATATTGCACTGGCAAAAGCCATATAGATCCATCATTGTGTACTCCTATATAAAGAAGTTATGTACTCACCATAACGTTCCATCTGAGTAGGTAACTTCATTTGTCAGCAACCTGTGGGTATCGGATCCGAATCGGATCCGAGCCGGCAGCTTTATCCAGCTAAGATCCGAGCTCCAAGCTCCTCCCCCTTACCCATAACCCCCTGCCATCCCTCTCTGTCCTCAGATCGAGTTTGCTATAGTATCATAGAATACTACAAAACCAAGGATCAGCTAAACATCCTAACCTGATGTCATCTGGGAAGGAAGTACAAAGATCCTAAAAGGACGAACTACAGGTTAGGGGGAAGGAGGGGGGGGGTTGGTTGCTGACAAATGAAGTTACCTACTCAGATGGAATGTTATGGTGAGTACATGACTTCTTTATCTGAAGTAGTTAACTTCATTTGTTCATCAACCTGTGGGACAGAGTCCCCAGCTACCAAAAACTTGGGAGGTCCTCATAGAAGAATATTCCGGAACACTGCAGAGCCAAAGGACGCCCTCCCTCTGGAAATTATATCCAACTTATAATGGGTAATAAAGGTATGGGATGAAGCCCAAGTGGCTGCTGAACAAATGTCATCCAAGGACACTCTGGACCAAAAGGCAGCAGAAGTAGAAATCGATCGAGTAGAATGGGCGTGAACTCCGACAGGTTCAGGTCAGCCAGAACTCTTATATGCGAGAAGTATACATTGGGAAATCCATCTGGACAATGTAGCTTTTGACACAAGTTTACCCAAAAAGAGTTTAGCAAAGGATACCAGGAGTTGCTCAGATTTCCTATGTTCAGCAGTCCTGTGTAAGTAGAACCTCAATTGTCTGTGCACGTCCAAAGAATGTAATTTGTATTCACCCTTGTTATGATAATTTGGGGGGAAAAAACGGTAAATTGATAGATTGATTAATGTTGGACTCAGAGGCAACTTTACGTAAAAAGGAGGGACTGGTCTTGAGGGAAACTCTGTCTTTATGAAAGACCAGGTATGGAGGTTTGGCACAAAGGGCTTGAAGCTCTGAAACCCTTCTAGCCGAAGTGATAGCAATGAGAAAGGCAGTTTTCCAAGATATTTTAGATCCACCAAAGCCGCAGGTTCAAAGGGAGGGCCAGTAAGAGCCTGGAGAACAAGGGTTAAATCCCACTGAGGGACCGCATCCTTAACAGGAGGTCTTAACAAGAAAGTACCTTTTAAGAAAGTCGTGCAGATCTTAGAAAACGCTGAAGGACCGAGATCACTTCCCACATGAAAGTGGGAAATTGCTGCTAATTGGACTTTGACCGTAGAGGAGCTGGCACCTTGGTCAAATAAATATGACAAAAAATCTAATACAGCTGGTATTGGGGCTGTAAAAGGGTCCAACTTCCTATGTTCCGCCCAGATCGAAAAGCATTTCCATTTGCTCTTATAGACCTTTCTAGTAGAAGGTTTATGAGCGGCTACTAAGATAGCCTTAACAGAAGAGGAGATGCCGGGAGTCCTAGCTATTAATGGAACTGGATCAACCAAGCTCTCAGCTTGAGATTGTCCAGGTTCGGGGTTGTCAACCCTAGGGGGTGAGATATCAGATCCGGAGTGGGATCCAAAATCCATGGAGGATTCACTAGATGAGACCATAGGCAAGGGAACCACATTTGATGAGGCCAGAATGGGGCTATGAGGATCACTCTGCTCCCCAACCGACGAGCTTTCTGCAGGAATTTTACCATCAGAGGAAGAGGCGGATAAGCATAAAGTAGACCGGATGGCCAAACATGCACTAAAGCGTCTCTGGGGGATTCCCTTGGTGGGGGAAGTAGAGCGAAGTACTCCCTGCACTTTGCGTTCGAAGGCGACGCGAAGAGATCGCAGCAAGGTTGACCCCAATTGAGGAAGATTTGCTTCACTATTCTCGGGTTCAGAGACCACTCGTATGGTGAGAGGATGGTTTGATTCAGCCTGTCAAAATGTTTGACTGACTCGGGATGTGCGTTGCTATGAGAAAGCAGTTGGTGGCGATCGCCCATACCCAAACTCTCATGGCCTCTTGACAAAGCGGATAGGATCTGGTTCCCCCGTTTGTTGATATACCAGACTACTGACATGTTGTCTGTTTGAATTGCAATTGTCCCTAAGGGAAGAAGAGCCTGGAGTGCTTGCAAAGCTAAAAGCAACGCCCTCATCTCTAGGACAATGATGTGCAACAAGGTCTCCGAGTGAGTACACGTGCCTTGGACGGTTCTGCCCATGCAGTGCCCCCCCCCACCCGAGGCGAGAAGTGTCCATGGTCACTGTGGCTTGGGGTGGGGACATTGAGAAGGGGCGCCCTTCCCAGAGATCCGAGGACTGGATCCACCAGAGCAGGGATTTCCTGCAAACCTTGCTGAGGGGGATAAGTGCACTTAGCGGATGATGCAGGATGGACCATTGAACCTGCAAGGTCAATTGTAGGACCCTCATGTTTAGACGAGCTAGGGGTGACAGATTGATGGCCGCAGCCATGGAACCTAGCGCCCTCAGGACCAATTCCGCTGGAGGAGCAGAGGATTGTAGGAGGGCCAGCACGTGGAGTGTCAAAGTTCGAAGCCTGTCTGGAGTTAGGAAGACTCTCAATAGGTTTGTGTCTATCCTGGCCTCTATGAAATCCAAGATTTGAGTTGGTTGAAGGGAGAATTTCTTGAGATTGATTGAGATTCCCAGATGAGAGACCAAGTGAAGGAAGTAATTCCTGGCTGAACTTAGTAGATGCCTGGTGGGGGCAGTCAGGAGACAGTCGTCTAGGTACGGAAAAGACCTGTATTCCCTAAAGCCTCAGGTGGGCCGCTACAACTGCCATAACTTTGGTGAACACCTTGGGGGCTGTGGTGAGACCAAAGGGAAGGACCCTGAACTGATAGTGGCTGGCACCCAGCCGGAAGCGGAGAAACCTTCTGGATAGTCTGTCCATCAAAATGTGGTAGTATGCATCCTTGAGGTCTAGAGAGCACATCCAGTCATTCTCCTGCAGGAGTGGGAGAATGGATTGAATGGTGACCATCCGGAACTTTTCTTTGGCAACCGACAAGTTTAGAGTGGACAGGTCTAGGATTGGTCTTAAGTCCCCTGTCTTTTTTGGCACCAGAAAAAACCTGGAGTAAAAACCTGATCCGGATTGATCTTGGGGGATGGGCTGGATTGCTCTTTTTTCTAGCAGATGCTTTATTTCTGTGGCTGCTGCCACCCTTTGATTGGGTGGGACATTGGGGAGGCTCCGGGGTCTGAGAGGGAGATTCAGAAAGGGGATAGTGTAACCTCTAGATATGATTCGAAGCACCCAGCGATCCGTTGTAATGGACTCCCAAACTGCTAGGTGCCTTGAGAAATGCCTCCCGACTGCCTCCAGAGTGGAGCAGTCGGGTAACCCCTCAGGGCTGCTGTGCGGGCCGATCCGAAAAAGGTTCTCTCGACCCGAAATTCTTTGGTCCCCCTCTGCCTCTGGGTCGGCATCCGCCCTGTCCTCCTCTGCCTCTGAAGGGTGAGGGGTCCGGAGCGAAATGTGACTGTTTTGTCCCCTTTGGTTCCTGGAGAAGGACCGCTGGGGAGCAGAGAAGCGGATCCCGACTGCAGACGTCTTCCTGTCTTTCTCGCTCTGGACCAGCGTGTCGCAGATGGTCTTGCCAAATAGAGAAAAGCCGTCAAAAGGGGCATTTGCGAAGGATGCCTTGAAGGGTTCCACAAAGTCGCAGAGACGGAGCCAAGCATGCCGCCGTAAGACAATGCCCACTCTGCTACCTCTAGCGGTTCCTTCCATAGCATGGGAAAGCATAGAAGTGTTCGAAATGGACTTGAGAGTGGCCATACGAGCAGAGAATGTTTTATCCTCGGCCGACATGGACTCTGGGGGCGACCCGGCGTATTCCTTGATGAGATCCCGCTGGAGTCGTATCACATGTGCCATATAGTTCAGCGACCTTACGGAGAAGGAAGCTGAAGCGAACATCTGCTTCCCTAGGCGGTCCATCGTCCGAGACTCCTTGTCGGGAGGGTGGACCGAGGAACTCTCCTGGGCTAGTTCCTTTTTGGTGGCAGCTGCCACCAACATGGCATCTACTGGAGCACCCTCGCTCCAAACCTTCCTATCTGTGGGTGGACTGAGGATTTTGTCTGGTCTCTGTTATGGGCTCCATAGTGTCTGGTTCCTTCCATGCCCTGGTAGTGATCAGATCTACCAGGGGATCGGCGGGAGGAGACATCCAAGAGGTAGATGGGCCTGCGTCAAATGCCTCCAGAAACAGAGACTCATCGGAGGAAGGTTTTTGGGCTGACCACCCCCCTCTAATACGAAGCATTTCCATAATGTCTCCGAAGGAGATGTCCTCAGGGGGGGGTGACCTTGGGGAACCTTCCCCTTCCTCCAAGTCTGTGTCCTCCGTCAGGGACTCGGGTGAGTCCAAGTGCCTCCTATTGCACTTACGTTTGTGAGGAACCTCCTCAAGGGGCTGTCCGAAGATGCCTCACCAACCACATCCTGTTCTTCTAAGGGAACCATCTGGGAAGTAGGCGCAGGCTGTCCCTGGGGCCGGGTGATGGAAGGTAGGCCTGCCTGAGAGGGAGTGGAGGGTGGAACCGTAGCAGGAGCCTGGGGTCTCGAATCCCTCGACAAGGCCCTCTCCACAACAAACGCCGAAGGAGGACTGCTCTCCCTAGAACCCCAGAGCAGCCCCTAGGGATCCGAGGCATGGACCGGGACCGGCGCCGATGCAAATCGGATCAGAAGGGCCAGTATGCTCCGACCGAGACGGAGCCAACAACACACTGACACCTCCGGATCCGAAGCTCAGCTCATGGCTCCGAGAGCTCGGATCCAAAAAGGGACACGACAAACTCGAGGGTGCGGTTGGAGCCGAAGTAGGGTGTACTATCGGCACCGAGCCTCCCCCGGCTCCGATGCTATCTGGATCAGACAGCTCCGAACCCCGGCAGTGGGTCGGAGAAGGAGCAATCGGGGCAAAAAAATGGGGTCCAGCTCCCCCCCGGAGGGGGGAAGGCAGGAGCACTCCCATCTGCAGTTGGGCCTGGAGAAACCTACGCATCATCTGGTCCATATCTGCATCGGACAAACTTCGAGTCGATCTAGACGAGGCCATCGAGGCTGGCCTGGAGTGCCGCCTCAAAGACCTCAAAGGTGACCGGGTCTCCTCCTCTGGCTCCGGGGAAAAATGAGGTGAATGGAGCCGAGAAGGAGAAGGCCCGGATGTCCTAAGAGAGGCTATCTGTTTAGCCAGCAGAGCCGAAGAGGAAGCTTCAGCCCGCCGCTTGTGGTGTTTCTCTCTCCTTTTCTCCCTCCTAGATTCCCTCTCCTCCTGAGCCATGGTGGGAGGGTGAGTCCCAGCCAGGGGAGCAGGGATGGAAGGCGGGACTGCTGCGGTCGCAGCCGGTGCCGCCGAGGGAGAAGAGGACGAAGCAGAGTCTGGGGGCAGAAGTCCCGCCAGAATCAGCTTTTACCTCCTGTCCCTCAAAGTCCTGGGGTTGACGGCTGCACAAATTGTGCAGCCCGAGGAGAGATGGTCAACCCCAAGGCAGATAACACACAGAGTCTGGCCATCCGCTGGGGATAGCTTATGGCCACACTCGGTGCATTTGGAAAAAATTGCTTTAGGGGCCTCAGACATGGTAACAAAAATAGGCCCACCCCACACACACACCTTGAGGGGGGGGGGGGGGACTAAACTAATTAAAAAACAGAAAATTTACCAACAAGTTTAGCAATCAACAACACTCACTCGTCTATGGAATAAACTAAAAAACTAGGTCAAAAAAAGGTATTTTTTTTGTATAACTCACAAAACCCTACGCTTGGAAACTCATTCTAGATGCTTGAATAAGCCGCGGCAAATGAGATCCGAGGACAGAGAGGGATGGCAGGGGGTTATGGGTAAGGGGGAGGAGCTTGGAGCTCGGATCTTAGCTGGATAAAGCTGCCGGTTCGGATCCGATACCCACAGGTTGTTGAACAAATGAAGTTAACTACTTCAGATTAATTAACCAGTGCCATCTACATGAACAAACAGAGAGAAAAGAAAAAAAAATGTTTTTATACCTTGCTAACAGACCCATTTAAAAGTAACTCAATGGTTATGTCAGCAGAATAATGATTACACATTTTAAACATTTAAACAAGGCAGCACTAATTCAACAACATTTGCCTTATTCTTGCTAACAGCAACTAACTGTGGTTCTTTAAATGTATTGGAATCTTCATTTAACACTGCAATGTCAAAAGCCATAAAACACATCATTGTGAACTCATATGTTAATAATTAACCAGTGCCATCCACTGAACAAACAGAGAGGAAAAAGAAAAAAAAAAAAGAGAAATGTTTTTGTACCTTGCTCATAGACATACTTAAAAGCAACTCAATGACTATGCCAGTAGAATAATGAGTATACATTTTAACAAACTAATTATGTCTAATATTTACACTACTTAAACTATTATATCAAAGGTTATATCCCATTTTTTAATGTAATTTAACATTTCTTTTTTGTAAGCTGTAAATGCACTTTAAAGTCATTTATCTATGCATACAGTGTTAGGTAGCTTTGTAACTTTTAAATGTAAAGGCAGTTACTAAAAGACAGTACCTTAAGTATTACAGTGTAGCAAAGAGGTTTTCTTTACAGGCAAGTAAGCAGAGTTATTTAGAACACATTCCACATCCATTTGTTTAAAATTTCCCATAAGAGTGGTATATTCTTCTGTCCTATAATTCTTTGGAGCTGTAGCACTTGTTTAGCCTTCCAAATGTTGTTTTTGGATCAAAAGATATGAAAAGAGTTGTCTCAGGCAGGATTTACTTTGAAGAGATGCAGAAAGGTGGATTTTGCCTGGTCAGGTGTTTCCAAGGATATTTTTTCTTCTTTGTAATAAAATGTTAAAGTTGCAGGACATCTCATTTGGAAACGAATCTCATTTTCAATGAGGTAATTGCAGTATTTGCGGAGTTTCTGCCGATTTTGTTTAATTTGTAAAGGAAGATTTTGAGTAATCATAATTTTATGCACTCTCCATGTAACATTCTATTTAATCTTATAAACTGACAGTATCTGTTGAACATGTGCTGAATTAAGCAGTCTGATATAGATTTGTCTAGGAAGATCACTTGTTTGTGTACGCTCTATAAGCTCTTTCGATCACTATCTCATCCAGGAGATTTTTATTAGCCAGAAGAGAGCTTAGTATTTCTTTTATTATTGGAATAAGTTGTGAATTATCAAAGCTCTCTGGAATACCTCTTATGATAAAATTATTTCTCCGGCTTCTAGCTTCCAAGTCTAATATTTTTTGCTGTAATTCTTTAATTATGGTGTTAATGGTTTGTGCTTTTTGTTGCAGTTCATTTATTTTTAGCTCATTGTCCAAAATATTAGCTTCGTTTTGTTCAAGCCTAAGCACAATTTGGTCCAGAGTAGATCCAAATGTAGTTAGCTTATGAGAGAAACCCTGCACGTCTGTTTGTAAAGGTTGTAAAGCAGTTTTCAGATTCTCCAGTGTTAAAGGTTGTTCCTGTTTTAATCTTTGAGACATTTTTTTCAGCTTCTTGTTGTTGCTTGTTAATTATTTACCTTTTAGAAGTGGTTTCTTTCTCAGGAGTAGTAATTGCAGACAGTTTGTTTTTTGTGATTACAGTTTCCATCTGATCTGGCTGATTCTCCATTAATCTTGTATAGTTAGATTCCTAGTAGTAGTGCAGAATTTTAAATAAGTCTTATGAAAGTTGTTTTTCTTGTTACTTTCCTCTTATTAGGCCTGTTAGTCTTGAAGAATCCACACCATGCGGTTCAGGGCTCTGTTTCCAACAAGTAATTATTTTTCCTTCAGAATGAGAGAATCTTTGAAAAATAAAGATGAAACAAGTAAGTACTCGTATTTCTGCTTTAATCCATTGATGTTTGGTATACTTTTCCTAAGCGATGCGCTGATTTGAAGTCAGATTATAGTATAGGAATGCGAGCTGCACTGTCAGTGTGCTTACAGGCTGTCCACCATTTTGGAATCCAGGCCCATTTCAATTTTAAACCATCATCATAAAGTCTTTATGTCTATAACAGCTAAAATAATAGGTAAAGGTGTGGCCAAAATTGATAGATAATAGGTCAGTGTGGTTTTGTGTGTGTGTGTGTGGGGGGGGGAGGGGCACGTCAAAGATTTGACATTAACAGAACAATGATGATCCAGAGGAAAACAAAATGTAAGAAAACACCGCTGTTTTTGGTGAGTCTTGATATAGAGAAAGAATTCAACTGAGTAAGCTGCGATTTTGTGTGCAAGGCAATGGAAGCATTTGTACTTCCTAATACAATAAGGTTAATTAGGAGGGACTGGAGGCAAACATTAACGTGTGAGGGTTCCTCTCTGATAAATTGAGAACCAGACAAGGATTTCTTCTTTCCCCTTTGTTGTTTGCAGCCGCTGGCAAAGAATATACTCAGAAGGACTCAAATTCCAGGATATAATTAATTTAGTAATCCAGAAAAGTTGGCTTTATTTGCAGAAGATATTATTTTGTACCTGATCCAACCAGAAAAGGACATCTCAGTGTTGTGGCACATTATGAAACAATTTCAAATCTTTTCAGAATATAAAATTAATGAAGACAAAAAAAAAAGAGTTATGTGCTCACCATATCTTTACACCTGTGCTGTCCATTTTCATTCTTCCTCAACTGATGGGTCTCATATCCAACTTCTTGCTTCTACCAGATTCTTGGATCCAAACTATCAAGCTTCTCCCTTTACCCACAATGCCCCATAGGAGACAATGGCCAATATCTTAATAGAACTCAAGAAGATATAGAAATAGAAAAAGAACTGGAGCTCAAACAAGGAACAACAGCTCTCAATTTGAAACCCTTAGGCCTATCCAGGAGCAAAGGGAAGGGGGTGAGGAGGGCAGTAAGTTAAGGAAGAATGAAAATGGACAACACAGATGTAACATTATGGTACGTTCATAACTTTACCTGATGTTGTCATGTTTCATTCATCCCACAACTGACGGGACAGAGTCCCCACTTAGGATGAACCTCAGGTGGTCCAGGATATTCTACAGTACTGCTGAGCCAAAAACAGCTCTGCTCCTAAAAAACAAATCCAATTTTTAATGAGCAACAAAAGTATGAGCACTGGACCAAGACACAGTTGCAAAAATGTAATCTATTGAAGCTCTTTACCAAAAAGCTGAGGAATGAGATCTAATAATCCTCTTTTTACTACAGACAAAGGAGATGCAATCAGTTATCATTTGCCCAATGTAACTTTAGAAACCAACTTGCCCAATCTGTTAGGTGAGAAGGATACAAAACTTGTTAGTGTTACGAAATCTTTGATTCTATAGAGATAAAGTGAAGTTGTCTACATACATCCAAAAGATGAAGCATGCATTCTCTCCCTTGTTTGAAAATTTTGGAAGGATGGGTTGGTTTATAAAGAAACCTTGGATTTGTGGAAAACCAAATAAGGAGATTTGGAAGACAGAGCCTGGAGTTTTGACATTCATCTAGCTGATGTGATAGCAACTAGAAAAAAATGGTTTTCCAAGACAAAAATTTGAGGTTTGACATGGCTGAGGGTTCAAAGGAGCCTTGGATCAGAACTTGAAGCAAAACAGTTAAATCCCAAAGAGGAGCAGGATCCTACAGTGGTGGTCTAGGTAGAAAAGCTCCTTTGAGAAAGGCTTTACATAATTTAGAAGCAGCTATGGGAAAATTATTTTCACCTAGATGGCAATTTGAAATGGCACCCGACAGAACCTTAATAGTAGAAAAACTAGCCCTTTCATTGAAAATCAAAGCTAAAAAATCAAGCACAGCTGGTACGGGCCAGAAAGGGGATCCAGATCTCTGTTAAGGGCCCAGAACTCAAATCTCTTCAATCTACTTCTGTAAATCTTTCTAGTAGAAACTATTTGAGAAGATAAAATATGATGGACTGAGGACGATAGCCTGGGCTGTCTAGCCATTAGTGGAACTGAAGAAACCACACAATCAGATAGAGGCCTGTTATATCCAGACGAGTCATACATATTGGGTGAGACAGAAAGTTTGAATTGGGATCCAGTTATCCAGGATGGATGTAAAAGGTGAAGCCAGAGGAAGGGGAATCAAATTTTACAATGCCAAAAGGGTGCAATGAAGATAACTTCAACCTTTATGCTTTCTGTAGAAATTTGGGGAAGAGAGGTAGCAGTGGGTAAGCACAGAGAAGACTGGAGGGCCAATTACGGATTAGAACATCTCTCTGTGACTCTCCCATTGGAGGGATCAGTGCAAAGAACCTGCTGCACTTGTTGAGAGGAGAAGCAAATCTGTCACAGCATGGCTGGCCCACCAATGGAAA
The DNA here is from genome assembly GCF_019279795.1 of Protopterus annectens. NCBI lineage: Eukaryota > Metazoa > Chordata > Ceratodontiformes > Protopteridae > Protopterus > Protopterus annectens. The sequence goes on along the minus strand of NC_056742.1, from coordinate 315,856,271 downwards.
ATCACTCCACCACTTTGACACTGAAAAACCATTTGTAAGGCATCAGAATGGACCTGCTTAGTTTGTCTGCAATCACTTTCCCCGGTATATACACTGCTATTAGAAAGCAGCCAGAAGAGATTACACATTGCCACACACTCACTGCTTGTCAACATAGTGTATAAGATTTTGTTCCTCCATGTTTGTTGATGTACCAGACTATGGACATGTTTGTCAGTCTGAACAGCAATCATCCAGGAGGAAAGAGCATCTTGAAAGCCCTCCAATGATAGGAGGGCTGCTGTCATTTCCAGGCCACTGATATGCATCTTGGCCTCTTCTGGAGACCATGTACCTTGGACTGTCCTAAATTAGTCCCCCCCCCACTCCAGTTGGGAGGTGTCCATGGTCACTATGACTGTGGGTTGGGAAAAAACAAAATGATGGCCCTCAGAAACTTTAAGTGAAGCCACCAATGATATATTTTGCAAACTTATGTGATCTTGTTTGGGATGGTTAAAGGCTGCTGGAGAATGGACCACTACACTGTCAGGGTACAGTGAAGACTTTGCATGTGAAACCTGGCTAAAGGGACCAAGGTGACAGCTGTTGCCATGTACTCCAAAGCTTGTAAGATTAACCATGGTGGATGAGAAGAATGCAGGAATAGTTTCTTGACCTGGGATCTGAGAGTCTGAATTTGAGCTGGAAGGAGAGATGCATCTGTAACTGTGTCTGGACGAGCACTTATAAACTCCAGACTCTGCTTAGATGAGTTGCAATTTGCTGTAACTGACTAAGATACTTAGAAGGAGACACAACTGGAGCAAGTAATCCCTTGCCTGTAGGAGAAGATGCCTGTTTGGAACAGTTAGGAGTCAGTCATCTAGGTATGGTAATATTCAAACTCAGCAGTCGCACGTGAGATGCTACTACCGCTACGCATTTGAACACCCTGGGGGCTGTGGTGAGACCAAAGGGCAATGCTCTGAACTGGCAATGATTGGCTCACGGCCGGAAGCGTAGACATCTTCTGGAGTGTCAATCATGTGATTGCATACATCCTGAAGATCTATTGAGCGCATCCAATCATCCTTTTGTAGTAGGGGCAGAATGGACTGAACCATGACCTCCAGAAACTTGAAGATTACACAAACTGGCTTAGTTTGCCGAGATCCAGGATGGGTCTCAAGTCTCCTGTCTTCTTTGTCACTACAAAGAATGCTGAGTAGGGTCCCTGATTCTCTCTCTGGTCTGGGGGACCTTTTGGATGACACTTTTTCTAGCAGATTTTCTGTATCTAAGGCTGCAGCTTCCCTCTGATTGGGTGGAACATCATGGATTCTCTTCATTCTTGTAAGGGGAATTTGGGAAAATGGCATGATGTAATCTTTGGATATAATTCTCTGCAACCAGAAATATTTTGTTATGGAAGGCCAGGCTCTCTGGTGCAGAGAAAAATTCCCCCTGACTGGACTGCCTCCAGAGGGCAGCAGTCAGGCCTGCCTTCCAGAAGCACTGGTAGGGCTTGCCCAAGAAGGAATCCCAGAAACCCTGGTTCTGCAGGCCAACTCTGCTGCCTGGGGTGTTGTCTTCTGCTAAAGTTCTCCCCTCTGCCCTTGGAAGAAATACCTCCTTGTAAGTCTTGGAAAGTACCATGAGATTTATGGAACCACATCTTTCTACCTCCTAGCTGATTCTGCAAAAGAGCCTTTGAACACTAGAAAAACGTATCCCTACAGCCGACAAGGTCTTTCCTTCTTGCTCACACCTGCAGAGCATGTTTTTTACTTTAGGGCCAAATAAGGAAGATCCATCAAATGGAGCACTGATGAATAAAGACTTAAAGGGTTCTGCAAAGTTGCATAATCGCATATAGGAATGTCTCCCTTCCGCAGCATGAGAGATCAGTTTCATGAATGCATTAGACATCAAATACAAAGTGGCCAGTTGTGAGGAAACTCTACTTTGGTCCTCTGCAAACAGGCCCAGAAAGAGATTAGGGGAGTTCTTTAGTCAAATCTCTTTGCACTCGTAAAATGTGCTAAATAATTCAATGACCTCACAGCAAAGGTTGCTGAAGCATAAATGGCTTACCGAATTTGTCCAAGACCCTGGACTCCCTGTTGGGGGGATGGACATAAGAGCTCTGCTTTGCAAGCTCTTTTTTCGTGGCCATCAAAACAACCATGGCATCAACTGGTACCCCCTTGCTCCAGTGTATCCTGCCCTTGGGAGGAGCAAGAACTTAATCTGTAAGCTTAGGGAAGGGCTCCACAATATCTGGTTCCTTCCACGCCAAGCAAGAAATGAGGTCTACAAGTTCATCAGCCATGAAGGTCACCCAAGACATACCAGGCCTGACCTGAAAGCCTCCAAGAACACTGACTCCTCCTGGGAAAAGGCAATGGAAGACCAACCACCTTTTTGTTTTAAGAACTCAAGAATGTCTCTAAATGAGACATCTTTAGATGGAGATCTCGGGGACCCTTCCCCTTCATTGAAATAGCTGTCCTCTGTGAGAGATCCCTGAGGGGAATCTAAGCATCTCCTTTTACAAGTTCTCTTTGGAGGGATCTCGTCAGCAGGATGGTTTAGTTAGGTATTAGAACTGCGAATGGGCTGGCTGTCCCAGTGGAATGGAAGAACAAAGTACAGAGCAAAGACCCAAAGGATATGGACTGATCTTATCCAAGGGGGGGGGGGGTAAGGATGCCCTTTCTTCAGGTAAAGAAAAGGCACTCTCCACAATCTCAAAGGCAGAATGCTTTGAGGGAGACTGAAGCCGATGGTAGTGGAGCCAGCATCTCCCAAACCAGTGGCCCCTGTAACCCTGTAAGTACTCCACCCAAGGACAGAGTCGGACCCAAGCTATCCAGAGTCGAGACTCCGAGGAGAGGACGGCTCTGATAACTGCAGAGTCAACTCTGGTCCCCTGGGTCTGGCACTGATGCTTCGGCTGTGAGAGTCCTCCGGCTTTGAAAGGCTCAGAGCAGGATGGCTCAGGGAAATGACCAGGATCTTGGATCCGAGGGCTCTGAAATAGCAGGTCAGATGAGAGAAGGAGAAACCAAAGGGAGACTAGTAACAGGGAGACTCACAGATCTGATGAGATGGAGACTGTATTACCATCTGGATCTGAGCTGTGATGAATTTCCTCATCATCCTATCTACTTCAGCCTTAAACTCCTAGAAGACCTGAGAGAAAAAAAATCACAGATGCTTGAGAATCTAGAATGCTTGAGAGGAGATTCCTGTAAGAAAGGAGAAACCTGCAGATATTTTATCAGATCCAGTAAGGTAACAGGTGACCGGATTGGAGTGGATTTAGATTTTATAACAGAGAGATGATACTTTAGGAGATGGTTCCAAGGAAGGAGCCGAAGAAGATGTAGGATCCAGAGATCTCTTTCTACAATCTTTGTCCTTGGGAGCTGAGTCGAGCTTCCCTTTGTCAGGTTTCTTTTAGGGGGTTTGAGCTTTAACTGTACCACAGGAAGAAGTGGACAGGAGAAGGACCTTCAATACAAGCTTATTTCATCAGTCTGTGAGTGCCCCTGAGTTGAAGTCAGCACATATAGAGCAATCTGCATCTAAATGGGCAGTGCCCAAGCAGTATACACATTTTCTGTGGGCATCCGAGTTGGGTATTTTATGCCCACAGGTGATGCATTTTTTTTTAGCCAGTAGGTTTATCAAGCATTCTGGCATACCTACGAACCAAAGAAAGGAAGACTCACAGCAAACCAAAGAAAGCAAGACCCACAGCGAAATTCAAACAATAAAGAAGAACTTTTACCTCTTTTTTTCCTTTTATTTATTTATTTTTTTGTAGGAGAGGAAAGAAAAGCTACCAACAATGGTAAGCAAGAAATATCCTAAAAAGGAGTAGGGAAAGAAAGACAGCAAAGGGCGATATTTTACTTTACTGGCTCACCAGATGCGCAGTAGCAAGCACCGCCCAAACCCCGCCCGCAGTGTTTGACGTCACAGTCAAGCACTGAATATTAAAGCGTACTGTCTGCAACAGTAAAATATTTATTATGTATTGTAATTACGCGCAAAACTCCAGTGAAGTAAAATATCGCAGAATATGCACTGATGATAAAAGGACTGCACACTGAAGAAGTGTTACTTTTGTTCAATTTCAGACCAACCACTTAAGCATCTTAGACCCCGGGACATAGACATACAAATGTGTCATGTAATTTGTCTTTGAGACATTTACTAATTGTAGCCACATAGAAAACAAATATGTAACAAATGTGCAAAACTGAGAAAAGGGGTTTTGGCTGGCGAGATGTATGAATCACAAAACTGCAAGCAATATATCAGGAGCTTCAACGCTCAGGACAACTGCTGATGCTAATATTTTTTGTGATGATGACTTACTGAGGTGAAATGCACTTTTTCATATCACAAAATGTTAAATGCTAAATTAGGATATGTGGGCCAACATTCATTTGTTTTGATACTTAGCATGTGGTTCTTGGAGGATCAATTTATTTCAGTAAGTTTAGACAAATGCCAGGTCTTTATGAGCACGGTTTGGTAATTTTAATAATAATTGGCTTGACCTTTACATTGATACATTGGAGCAGCTGTCTTACTTATATTTACATCAGTGGATTACTAAACTCATTCATAAAAAAAATATATATATATATATATATATATATATATATATATATATATATCATCTTCTTTCGGCTGTTCCCGTTAGGGGTCACCACAGCAGATCACCCATTTCCATTTCTTCCTGTCCTCTGCATCTTGCTCTGTCACACCAACCACCTGCATGTCCTCTCTCACCACATCCATAAACCTTATCTTAGGCCTTCCTCTTTTCCTGTTACCTGGTAGCTTCATCCTTAGCATCTTTTTTCCCCAATATACTCAGCATCCCTCCTCAACACATGTCCAAACCACCGTAATCGTGCCTCTCTGGCTTTGTCTCCAAACCTTCCAACCTGGGCTGACCCTCTAATATACTTATTCCTAATCCTGTCCACCATCGTCACACCCAGTGCAAATCTTAACATCTTTAATTCTGACATATCCAGCTCAAACTCCTGCCTTTATGTCAATGCCACTGTCTCCAACCCATATAACATAGCTGGTCTCACTACCCTCTTGTAGACCTTTCCCTTTCACTCTTACAGGTACTTGTCTGTCACAAATCACTCCTGATACTCTTCTCCACCCACTCCATCCTGCCTGTACTCTCTTCTTCACCTCTCTTCCACACTCACCGTTACTCTGAACTATTGACCCCAAGTATTTAAACTCATCCACCTTCGCCACTTCCACTCCTTGCATCCTCACCATCCTCTATCCTCCCTCTCATTCACACACATATATTCTGTCTTATTCCTGCTGACCTTCATTTCTCTTCTCTCTACAGCATATCTCCATCTCTCCAGGGTCTCCTTCACCTGTTCTCTACTCTCATTACAGATCACAATGTCATCTGCAAACATCATAGTCCACGGGGACTCCTGTCTGATCTTGTCTGTCAACCTGTCCATCACCATTGCAAATAAAAAAGGGCTCAGAGCTGATCCTTGATGTAACCCCACCTCCACCTTAAATGCATCCGTCACTCCCACCACAGACCTCACTGCTGTCACACTACCCTCGTACATATCCTGTACCACTCTTACATACTTCTCTGACACTCCTGACTTCCTCATACAATACCACAACTCCTCTCTAGGCACCCTGTCGTATGCTTTCTCTAAGTCTACAAAAACACAATGCAACTCCTTCCGACATTCTCTGTACTTTTCCATCAGCACTCTCAGAGCAAACATCGCATCTGTAGTGCTCTTTCCCGGCATGAAACCATACTGCTGATCACTAATCATCATGTCCCTCCTTAACCTTGCTTCCACTACTCTTTCCCACAACTTCATGCTGTGACTGATCAATTTAATCCTTCTGTAGTTACTACAGCTCTGCACATCACCGTTATTCTTAAAAATCGGTACCAAAACACTTTTTCCTCCATTCCTCAGGCATCCTCTCACTTTCCAAGATTTCATTAAACAATCTGGTTAAAAACTCCACTGCCATTTCACCGAAACACCTCCATGCTTCCACAGGTATGTCATCTGGGCCAACAGCCTTTCCATTCTTCATTCTCTTTATAGCTATCCTTACTTCCCCCTTGCTAATCCATTGTACTTCATGATTCACTATCCCTACATCATCCAACCTTCTCTCCCTCTCATTCTCTTCATTCATCAACCCCTCAAAGTACTTTTTAAATCTCCTCAACACACTCTCCTCGCTTGTATGTTTCCCTCATTATCCTTTACCACCTTAACCTGCTGCACATCTTTCCTAGCTCGGTCCCTCTGTCTAGCCAATCGGTACAGGTCCTTTTCTCCCTCCTTAGTGTCCAACCTTTCATACAACATATGCCTTATCCTTAGCCTTTGCCACCTCTCTCTTTGCCATGCACCTCATCTCCTTATACTCCTGCCTACTTTCTTCATCTCTCTGACAATCCCACTTATTTGCCAACCTCTTTCTCTGTATACTCTCCTGTACTTCCTCATTCCACCACCATGTCTCCTTGTCTTCCTTCCTCTGTCCAGATGTGATACTAAGCACCTTTCTAGCTGTCTCCCTTACTAGCTCTGCTGTAGTTACCCAGCTATTTGGTAACTCTTCACTGCCACCCAGTGCCTGTTTTAACTCATCCCTGAACTCCACCTTACAATTACCCTTTTTCAATTTCCACCAACTGGCCCTCCTACATAAGATATAATCCACCTGTGTGCATCTTCCTCCACTCTTGTACGTCACCCTATGCTCCTCCCTCTTGTTAAAATACGTATTCACCACAGACATGAAATATATATATATATATATATATATATACATATATATATATATATTCACTTCATAACACTGAAAGCTCAAAACCCAAAACACTGAAAACACATCATATGCAGTAGTGGTTCTGCGGTAGTGTTGTCGCCTCACAGTAAGACGTTGTCCTGTTCGATTCTCAGCTAGTGCGTCTGCTGTGTGGAGACGTGCGTGAATGGGCATACCTTCGTTGAAGGTTGTGCGTCAGGGCTGGCAACTCGGCACGTAAAAATCTACTGCCAATCATTAGCGGACCGGAGTTCTGCTGTGACGACCCCTAACCGGGAAAAGCCAAAAGAGACAACAATAACAACAACATATACTGAGTTTAAACAACATAAATCATAGCACCTCTCACACCCCCTGCTACTTATATATATATATATATATATATCAACTCCAAGATTGCACTTCACTACACTACCCACACCCCCTGCTTACACTTGGTGGAAAGTGCTATGATTTATGTTGTTTAAACTCAGTGTATGTATGATATGAGTTTCCAGTGTTTTGAGTTTTCAGTGTTTTGGTGTTCTATTATGAAGTTTTCTCATTTTCAGTGTTTTGAGTTTTTAGTGTTCTGAAGTATAAATATATATATATATATATATATATATATATATATATATATATATATCTCAAATAAATATACATATAAAAATATGCAAAAAATACCAAGGGAATAAATGCCGCACTTAGAAGTTATTAGAATACTGTACAGAACTAAACAGCATGGGGTTCACAACCTTCTTAAGATAACATACAATGACTGGTTCTGTCGAGAAAATTCTGCACATATTATGGAAACTGTTGTTCAAAAGTAATACATGTCTAAAGGTCAGTGGTGGTGACCTTGATGTATGTATGTTAAAGGTTAGCATAAACTTTTAAGTTTAACCACTTAGAAACATCTATTTTGGAAAATTCCTTTATAATGGATTGAAAGTGTACTACTTTAGTTTCCATATTATAAAGGAAGGAAGAGTTAGAAATGAGTAATTATCATACAATTTCTCTTCTGTCTCCATTATCAAGAATCTGAGAAACGGTTGTTTGTTCACTGGCTAATATGAATGGCATGTCAATCATGCCTCATTTCATATTCGCTCGTCAGTCATCTGCGCCACACCCACTCCTGCGCGAAACTCCTGATGAGCCAGTCAAGTAAAACATCACCCAGCAAAGTACCAGCAATGGTACTAGAAAGAGAAAATGAGTCCTCAGTAACAACTGCAAAGGGAGACTAGTAAAAGGAAATTTACTGTTAAGAGAAAGGAAGGTGACCAAATTAAAAAAAAAAAAAAAATCAGTAAACAGACTGTCAAGGAACAAAAATTTACAAAGAACTCACTAAGGTAACTAAAGAAATAATCAACAGCTCGAGAGCAAAAGGATCTGCTTCTGCAGCAATGTAGCAGTAAACGAGATCAGATGTATTTTAGGCGGGTGGGGCATTACGAGTAAAGAGAGGAGGTCAAGAGTTATGATTCAAAGATATGGAAGAAACGACAGAGTTGGATTCAAGACCCATCAGTTGAGGAATAAATAAAAATGACATCATCAGATCATAGGTTACTCCTGTGAACTATGTACCCACACATGGACTGGTTCAGCAATATCCATAGTTATGGGGACATAATACAATTAAGTATTTAGGAGTATAGGTTAAAAAGGAAGGCGTTATGGCAGCCAAAAATGTGGAAAGAGACTAAATAAAAGATAATACAAAAGCAGAGAAACTGGAAGTGCTTGTTTATGGAGAGTAAGATATAAGCAGTGAAAACGGTTTAGTCCCTTTAGTTTTACATACAGCTCAGGCATATTTTTTTTAATCAACCAGAGGATAAGTTGTAGACAGTAATTAATAAAGAGTTGAAGGATTTTATCCAGAAGGGGAAGAGGGCAAGGGTCAAGTAGGATAATCTGATCCTTTCAACAGAACAATGTGGTTTAGGATTACCTGGCTTGAAGATATTTTAGAGCTACATAGTTACGTCTCATATACATAGCACAAGCAGAAAGCTATAAGTCAATGTGGAGAGGATGATGATAAACTGAGGGGGTTCAAGAAATAAGGACAGAGTGGGATTATGGATGCATATCCTAAAGGGAATAACAGCAGCCAAAAGGCACTTATCCTTTCCACTAATGCCTGAGCTACGGTAGATCACATCCATTCGCTGAAGCAGCAAACAAGATCTGAGGTTCTGAGGTATTCTAGCTAGACAGGAGGATTATGGGTAAGGGGAGGAGCTCGAGTTATGAAGCCAAGTCTTTAGAAGTGCCTGAAGTCATATCCAAGGTTGGATCAGAGACCCATCGGATGAGGAATGACCAAAAAAGACATCAGATAGTACAGCTATGCAAAATCTTACCATAACAGTAATGTCCTTCTCTTCACTGTTGCAGTACTCCTTGCATAAGGGATCTCCTGCCAAGGATAGCACAAAATCTGGCCAGTATACCATGGGCTTTAGTATTTACAGGCACCATATGTCACATGTATGTTCCCTGCGCAAGGTGTAAGGCATAAAGGTGACATATGGACACACAAATCAGAAATGAAAAGCCCCAGGAGGAACAGAATGTCTAAGGACCAGGAGGAACATGTGCATCCAAAAAGAGAAAAGAGAGAGGAACTCTTCCGCCAGGGAGACAAGAACAGGCTACAGCAGAGGGGCAGGAGGGAGGGAGGGAACGAATACTGCAACAGTAAAGAGAAGACCATCTACTGTTATGGTAAGATTTTACACAACTATACTATGTCTTTCCACATCACTGTTGCAGTATTCTTTACATAAGTGAGAGTACAAATGCTCAAGAGGAAACCTGGGATGAGGATGGCACAGAAGAACCCTCAATAAACGCATGCAGGATAGCCCTGGCAGAGCCAGCCCTAGCCCCAGAAATAGCATCCAACTTACAATGCTTACTGAAGGTATGGACAGAAGACCAAGTAGCAGCTGCAGGGATGGAATTGGTATCCAGCCCCTTGAAAAAAGCACCAGGGGAAGCAACAACTCTGGCACAGTGAGCCTTTACTGAAGAGGAGAGACATTTAAAAAGAAAACAATAGCAAAAAAAATGGCTTTAGAAATCCAGGAAGATATGGTCTGCTAAGAAACAGCTAAACCCAAAGACTTGAGATGAAAAGAAACAAAAAGCTTCTTGGATTTGTGAATAACCTTAGTTTTAACCAAATAATATCTGAGCTGTCTATGCAAGTCCAAGGTTTGAAGAGCTTTCTCACGGGAAAAGGAAAAAAGGAAGGCAAATGAATAAACCGATTAAGGGACAACTCATTAACCACCTCCAGCAAAAAAGAAGGATTAGTACAAATAAACACCCTGTCCCTGTGGAAAACTAAGAAAGGAGGAACAGGTTTGACAGCCTGAAGTTCAGAAACCTTCCTGACCGAAGTAACAGCCAAAAGAACAGTCTTCCAAGTACAACACTATAAGGAAGCTGAAGCAGCAGGCTCAAAAGGAGGTTGGGTCAAATTTTCAAGCACAAAACAGAGGTCCCAGGAAGGTGGAACAGGCTCCCTGGGAAGCCTGACATGAAGGATGCCTTTAAGAAAATATTTGAGATCAAATCTAGAGACCACAGGAAGACTCAAGGGCAGCTGGCACAGAGGATTAAGGAGCTGTTAATGAGCTATTTCCTGTGGTCCAGGCATGCAATGTTTAATTCCCTCAGCCTCAACTGCCTAACTATGCGACTTTGAGCAAGTCATTTAATCTGATATCACTCCCCGGGCTGAGTCTGAAAAAGGTCCATGGATGATCAGTGCCCTACCCCCAGAAAAATAAGTAAATAAATAAAATAAAATGTCTGCCAAAAAGCAATTGCTAGAAAATTGAAATAAAAATGCAATGACTGGGGTTTGTATACTGGTTAAGGTGTTTGACTCATGGCCATAAGGAACAGTGTTCGATTCTCACCTTTGGGAAGGAAACTGGCTAGGCTTAGAATGGCCTGTAAAGAAAGCTAGCATAGTAATTAGCTATGAACTATGAGCTATATAAAATATTATATTTATAAAGTAGCAGAAAATATTCTAGGAACTAAGCTAATACAAGGATGTAGAAAGAGGAGATTTTTCTGATAGAGATGACTGCAATTAGGGGTGCAGAGGGGGCAGGAATTTACTGAAGAAAACTGGCAAAGGAGCCAAGGTGTTAGGAGCAAATAACTAAAGTGAGAAAGAAAAGTAACAGTGTGCAAAGAGGCCAAGAAGACATTTGGACTGCAGGCAAGAGGCTATCTTCCCTGTCAGGGACTGATATCACAGTACAGAGAAAGGGAAATGAGAATCTTAAGTGAAAATGCAATTAACCATAGGCAAGACTGCTCTGCAATTTGTAGCATGTTACAGGCCACCCTCTCAAACTCAGGAACCTCACATGGCCTTCCTGAAAACATTGATAAATGTATCTCCAAACACCATCATACTAGGTGACTTTAACTACCCTAATATAGACTGGGAACACTACTCAAGCCCGAACACTCTAACCCAAAGATTCCTGGAGTTCATAAACTCAAATGCCATGGAACAACTAGTCACCATCCCCACAAGAGGAGAAAACATACTTGATCTCATCATCACGAACATGGGATCAAAATGTTCATCACTGGTGAGATCAGATCATAAACTAATCTCGCTGGAGGTCCACACTTCTAAAAACTAGTGTGGTCTCCTTTAAGGCCCCTGAGCCAGTGGTAAACATTACTCAAACCGCTAAATCACTTACAAATGCCTTCTACCAGCACCTACAGGACTGCATGGATCAGGCAATCCCAAACAAAACTAAGAGTCTGGTGGACACCAGCCATAAACAAGCTCTACAACAAAGGAGGAAGCTACTACAAGATAGAGCAAAATCCTTGAAAGGTAAGACACCTTTGATCATTATAAGTAAAACTAAGAGCTCTCATAAAATCATCCAAGGCAAATTTTGAGAGGACTCTAAAGAGAATCAAACTCCCAGATATGCTCAGAATTAGTTCAAAATGATGTGAAAATTACTGAACCTACACACATTGCCAACATACTGGCTGACAGGTTCAGTGCAAACAAAGGAGAGATATCTATTCCAGAGGATTGTAGCCCCCAAACATCTCAGGTGAGAACTGCCCTCACTAAGGCAAAAAACACAGCATCCATGGGACGGATGGTGTCCCGGCTGTGTGCTTCATGAACTCAATGAGGAATTAAACCCACAGTTAGGACAGCTGTTTAATCTTAGCCTCACCTCAGGATTGCCTCCACAGACCATTAGCTTGACAAGCCTTATCTGCAAAGCCATGGAGAGGATCATAATGGAACTCATAAATAAAGACATAGGGAACTTGCAGACTTTGGATCCAACTCAGTTTGGCTTTGTCAAAGGCAGATCCTGCCTCTTAAACTTGGTTGACTTTGAGACAGTCACCAAGGCCATTGATGAGGAAAGGCAGTCCATACAGCCTACCCTCATCAGCTTGAATGTAAACCCATACATCACAAGATGGGTGGCAAACTGGCTAAGTGACAGAACCCACAGGGTCAGAGTTGCTGGAGCCATGTCAGACTCAAAGCCTGTCACAAGTGGTGTCCCACAGGGCTCAGTCCTGGGTCCACTCATCTACTTTTCTGAAGTACAAGCAAACACAGGAGGACAAAGTTTGCAGATGACTGCAAACTCACATCTGACACAGATATCCTCCAGAAGGGCCTCACAGAAATGGATAACTGGTGCCAGAGCCATGGCCTGAAGTTAAACGCCAAAAATGCATAGTCATACCCTTTGGGAAAAACAAGGCTACTAGCTACCATATAGGTGGCAATCCACTGAGCACAGAAAAAGTCATCAGAGATCTGACACTCATGTTGCTAAAGTAGTTAGGAAAACCTTCTATATCACCCGCATCACTTATTAGACCTATGATTGAGTACAAATGTATCTGACCAGACACCTGCTGCAGCTTGAAAGGCCCCAAAAGTTCCTGACCAAAAGGATAAAGGGTCTCAAAATATGTCTTATGCTGCCCGACTGAAAGAACTCCAGCTCTATTCAGTCTCATACCGCTTGCTCAGAGGTGACCTGTGCCTGACATATAAGGCCATGTCAAACCCAGATTTGATGAATATGCTTCACCTCAAAAATCTAGATCCCTCAGAACCACATTATAAATAGAACGTGCTGGAGGGACAGATTCATCACCCAGAGACTCCCTATGCTGTGGAACAAAACATGTGAGGCAGAGCACCTCTCTGGTCTTGTTCAAGAGGAATCTTGACCAATGGATGGGAGATTGCAGATATACCCAGGGATTACTTCACTGCTTGACAGAGGCACAGCAAAATGATAGGCATAGTTTTTATTCAAACTAAAGGCTTATAAATGCCCTTGGGCAGATAGCCTAGTATGAACCTATGAACCTATGAACCTAAAACTTGCTCTGGTAGAGTTTTTAGGTGAATCTAAAACAGAAGCTGCTATTACGGAAAGGGGATACTTAATATGGCATACAAAACATTGCATAATAGCTATAGGAGTAGGTTAGACAAGACTGGGAGAAGACAAAGACTGGACAAGCAATTCACATGGAAACAATGGGAGGACAAATTTATGTCTCCCAAACACTCAAAGTCTAGAAGATTTAGGATTTTTGCTTGTGTTTGCATAGGTATTTTTATACCCCAGGCAGACTCTAAAGAATTTTTCCTTGGCTAGAAGGCAAATGTTGGGGAGTTGTAACGGGGAAGAAAGAGCTAACTGGGAACATATGTTTTGAGAATGCAATGATTTGGCAGACCTTAACATCTCCCTGCATAGTACTCTGTTTGAAATTTTGAGTGACTAAATGGGCATAACTAAGGAAATTATTTTTTTAACTGGGATACAGGATCTGAATTGCCTAGATATAGTAAGGCTTTGTTAAATTGAATTCAGGTGGCTGCCAAAAAATGCAATTGCTAGAAAATGGAAATCAAAGTCTAAAGCAACTGTATTTGTAGTAGTAAATACTGTAACAGAGATAAAAGAACTCTTTGGAAAAGGAATGGAGCAAATTACATAAAGAATGGAAACTGTGGGAACAATACAAAATGTTTTGGGGGCACAGTGAGGTTTAAGGGAATACAGGAAATGATCAATACAAGTAATGCTGGATGGATGGTAATTGTATAAAAAAATATATGTGATGTATAATGTTTGCAACTACAAACATGTTAACTTTTTATTTTGTATAAATGTATGTTTGCCTATATCTTAAGTGATAATTCAATAAAGATGTTAAAAAAGAACGTGGTTGTTCCATTTAAACTGAAAAGCATTTACTGGTCCCAATTTATTTTATTTGACAACTGTTTACTGGGAAAGTCACATTTTCAGAGGAGGTCTGGGGAGAAAAGCTCCATACTGACATAATATGAATAAAGTTACTACAAAGCCTAATACACGCAAACAATGTAACCATTTACTGATTGAATGATTTACTTACTTGTATTGCAATGCACCCTACAGCAAGCATTCCCCTTAAGTTACATGTACTTATTTCAAAATTTTAAGGACTCTAATAAATGGTATATGAGATATAAACTGTATAAACAGTATGAGCCTATTTGGGTAGCAATCAACAGGAGTAGTGATCTCACTTTATATTTGTAATTGTGATAGTGACATAAATCATACTCAGTGTGTGGCTATGCTGCATTTATTTTTAAAAAGAAAACTAAGCCTTTTTTAATGGCTGGCCATTTCCCTGCCCTTCATGTTTAAAGACTAAGAGAAGTAAAGTATGGTTGCCCTGCTAACACAGGAGCAGGGTCAAGTGAACAACCAAGTAAGACCCACTAAAACTGTTGATTTAAGTATCGTTCAGTATTATAGTACTTATTTTTAAAATGGTATGATCACAGATATTCTTATTTTAATGAGAGTAAAGTACATAAAGTAGGCAAAAAGTGGAATAAAAAAATAGATTTGAGTGAAAGCTATTTTGAAATGACACATCTCCTATATATAGTGCAAACATTAAATGCTTTGAGTAGCCACAACAGACTCAAGAGCTGTATGTAGCTACACTATTCATCTGTTATGGAAATGAATAAACAAATGTCGAATTCGGATACGTTTGAATGGAAGAGGACTCGGGCTTTCTAGTCCACTTAACTGTGATGTACTTGCCATGTATCTGTAATATATTAAAGGTAAGAGGAATGTCAACATCTAACCGCTTTATGAATACAAACAAACTATGGATTTTTCTCTTCTACTACAAAGAAATAGAGCACAAAATACTTCTTATTTATTTTACAATGGCCAAGAGAAAGTTAAATAAGAAAAGAATATGTATGAATAAGAAGGGTAAAATGTGATTTTTTTTCAGGTCCACTGACCTAAATAATGCCTTCTGAAATATTCTTATGGTAATAAAAGGTAAGAAATCAAAGTTTTCAGACAAGATTTTCAGGTAGAAGATACTAAACATATGAAATCTTTATTTTTGCGGTACATTATTATAAAGAGCTACTTAGCATGGACCAAAATTAAAACACAAAAACCTACCTTCATCACAAAACAAGTTGACAAACCACTTCCTTGAAAGTGGTTGTTTACACTGCCTGGGTATGGTACGGTTTCTGAAAAGGTATTGATTCTGTTATAAACATTAGTGAAAAAGTAAACCTTTTGTAGAAAAGGAAGGAAAATCCTCATGTTCCATATTGAAGAATAAGAAGGGTTAGAAGGGGACAATTTCTTGAAACATAAATGAGCTAACCTCCTGTTAAGTGCAACAATATTTTTGTAAGTCACGTGTAATAGAAACCATCATTTTTACTGCTTCACAAACTCCATCGTAATTAGACTGAGCATGACACCCTCCTTACATTTTGGTACAGAGTTATTTCACACATGTTTTGACAATGGAAAATAAAGAAGTGTGTGCATACTTGGATGTAAACAAGTCATATTTGCTAAAGTGGGTGAGACAGCACATGGCAGAGTGAAGTATGTGACATGCAAAGGATGGCTGGATAGCCTCAAGATTACTTTTCAGATTGTATATATTACTTCAGGGGCAAAAAGGGAAACTGTTCTATGTGTAGAGAGTGTATAGCATTTCAAAAGAATTGCATATATATATATATATATATATATATATATATATATATATATATATATATATATACACACACACACACAAAACACAGGAGAATGGAATATAGTAAAGAATTTAGATGGAGTACCTTTAGATCCTAAAATGATGGCCATTCCTTAGCTGGGACGGTTCCTGGCAAGATACCTCCAGGACCTGGCTCAATAACGGTGCAATAATGCACAAGAATGCCCTTATTACTCATATACATTACAAGAGGACATCAATGGTTCTTAGGTGGTTTGATCATGCAGGCTGGGAATACAGGTTTGTAACACTAAATCATTATGGAGTTTCTTCATGTTTTAGAGAATTGTTAAACGTGATACATTAAGCGTCTTCTGTTAAGTTAACAAGGGGAACATTTCAGAGCCCTTCTGAATAAAATAGGTACCTGACAAGCTGCTACCTCTCACTAATTTTATTTGCCTTGTGAAACCTTTTTTAAACAAGCTGTGGTAAATGGATCAAGGTGAGTATGACTGCATACGACAGGAACATATACTCTCTCTGTATGCAGATGGCCTTTCAGTGTATACACTACACAGAAATTAGAACCCTTGATGGGGGAAGTGGAAGTATTTCTCAAACTATCAATAACCTTAATAAAACCAACTTCCCTTCCAGTTAATTATCAGCCCTCTAAATTTTTGAGATAAAAGTTACCATATTTATGGAATAATGCCTTAGCACAATACCTGGCAGCACCCTGTTCACTACAATCACACAAGGTTTTTGGATTTTCCATCACACATCCCAGAGTTCTCTGTCTTTCAAGCTTTTAATGATCAGGGACCAGTCTTGTAGAATTTTGGTGCCTAGCTGGCTCCAGAACTCTTCCAATCTAGAGGTCTTTAAAACACACACATATGAATTAGCTTATGGCTGACATTTTCTTTCTATAAAAACCACATTATCATAGGAGGTTACTAGGCTAATGGCCCTGGGGCCCTTACAAGCCTAACCAAGAGTTTATTCCCCAAAAGAAACCTCAGTCAGCACCTGTCACCCGTCAATGAGGGACACAGGTGGAACCCCTGGGACAAATTTGTGGTTCCCCATCCACTCACCACGGCTGTGCTTGAAGAGGGTCAGCGAGGTGCTCTGAAGTGTATGGAAAGTCTATTCCAGAGAGAGAGCAGCCTCTAATAAACAAACCTCTCTCTCCAGCAGGTTTTGTTAATGTCACATATTAGGTTCAGGCCTTTTGAGCAGGTAGTGTGTGAGGAGTTAGACTTACAGATATGGAGCATCTCTAGTAGGGCAGGGTCAGAGATGGCCTTGTAGGTGAGACACAGATCACCCCTGAGCAATATGAACGATACCGAGCAGAGTAATAGTGATGTGAGCCTGTCCGCATAGGACAGGTGTTGGAGGCCATGGATTCTCTTTGTGAGGTATTTTAGTGGCCTTTCCAGTTGATGCAGATGTTTGGAGAGGTGAGTCCCAAATGGGGTGTTATACTCTACTACTGGTCTAATGAGGGAGGAGTACAGAAAAGTAACAACCTCCTTTTTTCTGGATGCAATCCCTTTACTTATGAAATTAACCAAGTAAAAGGCTTTTCTGACCACTGCCACTACATTATGGTCAAATGTGAGGTTATCAACCTGAGTGTCCAGGTCTCTCACCACAGACTGTGTGCTTGGGGGTTGCCGTTGATGTAATTAGTAGGGGTCATGTTTTTGCCAAATGGTATGAGGATACATTTTTTTGCATTCAGCTTGAGGCCATGACTTTGGCACCAGTCATTAGATGCTGTGAGACCCTCTTGCAGTATGTTAACATC
Organism: Protopterus annectens; assembly: GCF_019279795.1. Taxonomy (NCBI): domain Eukaryota; kingdom Metazoa; phylum Chordata; order Ceratodontiformes; family Protopteridae; genus Protopterus; species Protopterus annectens. The sequence goes on along the minus strand of NC_056742.1, from coordinate 315,838,477 downwards.
GTTTGGGTTGTCACTGACAGCACCCAACTTAAAATCGCTGGCAAACTTGGTCAGCCACAGGCCATTTGTCTTTGCCTGTACCTCTGAGAAATAGATGCCAAACAATAGGGGTCCCAGGACAGATCCCCGGGGAACTCCACTAGTGACAGGTCTGCTATCGGAGGTGGAGGTGCCTATTTTGACTTTGAGGGTCCTGTCGGGTGAGCCAGTTGGCCACCCACCTGATGAGATAGGGATTTATGCCAAGTTGTGTTAGCTTTTCGATGATGCCAGAGTGGGGGATTGTGTCAAAGGCCTTGGCCAAGTCAAGGTAAGCTGTATGTACTGACTTTCCCCATCCAGGGTCTTGATGACAGTCTCAAAGAAGTCGACCAGGTTCAACAGGCAAGATATGCCATTGATGAATCTGAACTGTGTGGGGTCAAGTGCTTGTAGATTGCCTATGTCCTTGTTTATGAGATCCATAATATGCTCCACAGCTTTACAGATTAGACTTGTCAAGCTAATGAGTTTCCAGGGTCAGTAGTGGCACCACCTTTGTGCAAGGGGATGACAATGGCAGTTCTCCACTCTGCTGGAATGAAGCCAGTACTTAGGCTGTGGTTGAAGAGGTGCTCAATGGCGAAGCCAGTTCTTGCTGGAGATGGTGCAGAATACATCCTGGGATACTATAAGGTCCCATGGAACTGTGTTTTTTGCCTTTGATAGGGCCTTTAACATGATCTATGGAGATATGAGGTGCGGGACAAGTATTGGGGATGTCAAAAACACCTTTGGGGGGACATGGGGGAGAATTTTGCACTGAACCTGTTAACAGGTTGGCTAAGTCAACAGGATAAGTTTATAAGTACTAATACTGAACAAACCTGGGTTTTGCCACGGAGGTTCTTGATGTAACTGAAGATGACTTTATGGTTTCCCTTTGTTATGAAGGCTAGTTTTGATTCATAACTGGCCATGGAGGTTTTCACTAGTTATCTAATTTGCTTGTTGAGGCTAAGGAGGGAGTTTTCCAATTTGGAATTTGTTCCCTTTTACCCTTGGACAACAGTTTCTTTCTTTTGCTGTAAAGCCTATTGATAGAGGATGTCCACCAAACAGGTTTGTGTTTCCTTGAGGAGCATGTTTTAGTTCTATTGGATATGGCTGAGTCCATGCAGTTGTACAGGTAGTCAGCTTTTGAGAAGTTTTTTAGCTTGACTTCAGCTGTGGGGGTGGGGGTGGGGGGGTGGGATAGAAACTTTGAATGAGACAGATCGATGGTCTGATCTAACCGGGGAAAGACATACTATGGGAGTGGTGCAGCAGTCACCCATGTTAGTGAGAACCAAGTCCAGAATGTTAATTCCCCTTGTGGGGGATGAGACGAGCTGGCCTAGTGTGTTAGAACTGATGAAGTTGAGGAATCACTGAGACAGTGTGTTAGTGAAAGAATAGTTCATCCAGTCTATGGTGGGGTAGTTGATGTCTCCAAGGATCAGGGTGCTAGTGAGAACCTTGATGGAGTCTAGTAGATCCAGGTAAGAGGAGTGGGCATGCTGAGTCATGGAGGGGGTCTACTGCTAGCTATAACTTGGATGGATGTCTTTACAACTGTCAGTTGTACCTGGAGTAGTTCCAGTGCTTCATGCTGGCAAACCAGTCTGGAGGTATGCCTGTTCTTGATGAAGACAGAGACTCCACCACACTTAGTCTTCTTGATCTCATTTTGGAGTCAGAACATGTGGAATGAGGTATAACCTGGTAGGGCAGGGGTGCTCTCCGCAGCCCTGAACCAAGCTTCCATGACCGCACAGATATCAGCATCTTCCAGTGCAAGGAGGGCTTCCAGTGAGCCCATCAAGGCTCCACAGTCACATGCCCCAACAACTTCCTCTGTACTCTCTCAACACCCTCCCTCAAACATTTACACTATAACTACACTGCCACCAAAACCATCCTCCCAATACACAAATTCCATTACCAAACACCTAACACACTCAAAAATAAAATATCCCTAAGATACCATAAGCAATTTACTATGTATATAAAACATATCCTAAACACCCTCTAGAAACTAGCCCTCACTGGAGACATCCATCCAAACCCTGGTCCTCCCAAATCCAACCCAACCACAAACCCTAGTCCAAGCAACCCCCCCCCCCCCACAACTCCTAGACAACTAGAAAACAACAAACCTACTTATAATGTCTCTAAACATCAGAAGCATATGCAATAAAATCCAAGAATTACACACCAGCATAAGCATATATTCCCCAGATATTCTCTTCCTAACTGAAACCTGGCTCAAACCTCACATCAAAAGTGAGGAAATACTTCCACCTGAATACAACATCCTTCGCATAGACAGATTGTCCAAAAAAGGAGGTGGTGTAGCATTGATATTTAAACACCACCTCAATATTCAACTCCTGAACTCATCTGCCCCTCACCACAACAAAGAACCCCTTTATGCCAATCTCAAACTAAACCCAAACAAAACAATCAATATCATAGGATGCTATTTCCCACCAGGGCAAAATATCACACCCCTAGAAAATCTCCTGAGCTGGGCTACTCTATCTCTACCCCAGAAAACCATCATTCTCTGTGACTTTAACATCAACTGGCTATCCTGTAACAACAGTCTCCAACCATTCACCTTAATCTCCATGGGTTCACTCAACTCATTCAATCCCTTACCCGAATCAACAAAAACCCTAACAATCATACCTTACTTGACTGGATCCTAGTCAACAAAGCCCCTCATTCTTACCTAGCAGGCTGCTTATCTGACAGTCTTAATGACCACTCCCCCACTTTTCTAATTTGGCACCACACAAAAAGTCTGAAGCCCATTATCCACAGGCAAACATGGAACAAATCCAACTTCAACCCCAACTCCTTCATCTCTTCCCTGCAAAAACTTAACTGGTCACCACTAAAATACCTCAACCTAGATGAGGCAGTCCACTTCTTCAACAGTACCTTCCTCTCCATCCTAAACACCCATGCTCCTGTAAGAAATGCCAAAGTTAGATCCAGGCATGCCCGTCGGTTACAAAAGACCACCAGAACCCAAATGAAATCCAGAGATAAGGTCTGGGAGCACTGGTGACTAACAAAAAATAACTCAGATAGGCAATCATTCCTTGAACTGCGCAATAAAGCCAAAAAGCATACAAAATTAGACAAATCCCTCTACTATAAAATCCACCATAAACTCTACCAACCACAACCCTAAGCAATTCTGGTCCACTATTAATAATATCTCCCACCCAGGGAAGGTTGATACCCTCCAGCCGTCCAATTCCCCCCTCCTCCAGCAGTATTGCTGAATCCTTCAACAAACACTTCACTGAAACTATAACATCTCTCAACAAGCAACACTTCCTTACAACAGCCCCACCAACTCCTAACCCTAACCCACCCACTCCTCTTTTCTTCTTCACCTCAGTACCTAACTCCAACATAAAAAGACTATTGTCAAAACTTAAACCCACCAAACTCGCAGCTGACAATCTCCCCTCTGAATACTTGAAAACTGCATCTGATACACTAGCCTACCCATTTTCAATTCTAATCAACCATTCCATAACAGAAGGCTGTGTTCCCTCGATATGGAAAATATCCCACATCATTCCCCTCCACAAAGGCATCCCCTCCACTGATCTCTCCAATTACTGCCCCATTGCTATCCTCTCCCCTCTCTCCAAGATACTTGAAAAATGTATCAACACCCAAGTCTCCAACTACCTCCTAGTTAACAATCTCCTCTCCAAAACCCAACATGGTTTCAGGCCATATCACAGCACTACCTACGCTCTGCTCTCCTTCACCAACACTATACTTGATCACAAAAACAATGGCCTCTTCTCTATTGCCATATTTCTAGATCTCTCAAAGGCCTTTGACATGGTATCTCATGAGCTACTACTCTCCCAAACCTCTTCCACTCACAACCAGCCTGCAACTGGTTCCACAGCTATCTGCACGGACACCAGCAATCAGTAATCTGGGACAATAACACATCACCTCACCTCCCAGTTACTCTCAGAGTTCCCCAAGGGTCTATCCTTGGCCCTCTGCTATTCTCACTTTTCACTAACAACCTGCATACTGCCACCACACAAGCATCTCTTATACAGTATGCAGATGACTCTGCTCACATCTGCTCTGCCCCACTCTACCAGAACTACAACAAATCACACAGGAATTATTCTCTTCTGTAGAAAGCTGGCTATCCAATGCTCAGCTCCTACTCAACCCAAGTATTCCTGTTCCAACCTTCCAAAGCCACCCAAAACACCCCCCCACTTCAACATTCTTGCCAAAGACAATACCATCATCTCTCCATCAGAACACACAAAATTACTTGGTGTGGAAATAGACAACAAACTTAAATTTGACATCCACATATCTCTCACAATAAAAAAGTTCATAAGAAACTTGATGCATTATATCGAAGCCGCCAATTCCTAACCAAGGCAGCTAGAATCTCCATAGCCAATTCCCAGCTAATCTCTACCCTACTCTATGCATCCCCGATACTTACCGACCTTAAACAGACAGACCTACACAAACTGGATGCTTGTTACTACAAAATTGCTAAATTTGCCACTGGAACTCCTACCACAGCCATCATTGTATCTCCCTTAAAGAACTAAACTGGTTAGAACTCCCACACTCTTCACTTTAATCACTCACCCTCGCTCATAAACGTATTAACCACCCCCATAACATCCCTTCCCTTCAAACCCGTCTCCAACCCTATCACTCCACTAGGCCCCTAAGATCAATCAACAAAAATCAACTCACTGTTATCAAACCCAAAAACTCAGCAGGAGAAGCCATATTTTCATGTACAATATCTAAACTTTGGAACAATCTTCCACCCTCTATAACTACTTTACCGTCCAGCAGCCTTTTCAAGACTGCACTCAAATTCCACTTAAATTTGCAATGGCTTTGTCCTTGTTCTAATCCAGACTAAACCCCCCATCCTTAACCCCCCCCCCACCTAGACTCTTAACCCAGCTATACTACCGCCACTACTAACCACAGTCAGAAATAGCTAGTTGTCTTTACATACTTTAACATCTTGTCTGACAACATTTTTACTAATATTATAAATGACAAGAAACTATCTTAACTTGCAACATTTTCTACATATACTGTTGATAATCAATATCTTGTTATTGTATTAAAGCCAACAACCTGTAATGTTGTTTACTATTGTTGCAACTTTGTATCTATCATGTACATGATGTGGAGCTTTTCTCCCCGGGCATCACCTGAAAAAGGACCTGCGTCCAGTCGGAATTTCCAGGTAAACAAATGTAAATAAATAAAATAAATACATTTTCAGGTTTAGGCTCCTAGCATTAAGCAGCATGACATTCAATTTGCTTTTTGACAGCTCTTTTATTTTGAAAGATTTGGCTTTGGGACATTGCATAAAAAAGGCACAATGGGGAAAGCGAGAGCCTTGGCCAGGATCTGGAAACCCAGTGGTGACAAGTGAAGACCATCTCTGGCAAACCATCGAGGCCTGTCGACCATGTCATCTCAGGCAAACAGACACTGGATCCCCTTGGAATGACACCAGAAACTAAGCCGATTGTTGAAGTCAATTATTTTTTTATTCTTATCGTGGTATCATTCTTGGTGAAAGTAGGATGCTGCTTAGGCCTAGGGTCAAACCTGCCTGTAATACATGCTCTGAGAGTTCAATCATGTCTCTCTTCATATCGTCCAGGGATGTATGACTTAAGTCATTCACACCAACACGTACAATGATAGAGTCGTACTTGTACTTGTTGTGCAGAGACTTAAGTGCATGCATGATGTGGCGGATTCTGGTGCCAGACAGACAACTGACCGCGACCTTTTCCTTGTTGAGCCTGGTGAGGGGGACATCTGTGCATCTCACAATTGAGTCACCAATGCCTAGTGTGTTTGGTTTATTGTTATGTCTTGTGGCCTGTGATGGTTTACTGTTTTGCCTTATGGGCTGTGCTTGTGAGACACTGGTGTGTTGTCTGCTGTGCGTGATGTGTTTGGTGTTGTGTGTGGAATGTTTGCGTGTGTGTTTTGGAGGTCTCTGCTGTTTAGGCAAGTTTTTATTGAGGACCTTTGCATAGGTGTGTGTGTTGTGGTTGGCTATGTGATGTGAGTTGTGTGGTGTTTGTGCTGACGATCTCCTCTTTGTCAGGATTACCGACTGTGGCACGAGACAGCTTGGACTCCAGGGTGCTGATGTACATGCAAATCTCGCAGGTGGAAGAATTATGTGACAGGAGAAGAGGGTTGTCAGTAAACAGGAGGCAGTTGCTACACTGTCTCAATATGCCCGTGTTGACCAGGCTGGCAGGGGAAAGTGATGGGAATTGTCCAGACATAGTGTTCCGAATGCTTGGGCAGACTTATGGAGAGAGGGTTTTGTTAAGGATTTGTCCACAACAGTGTAGATCACAACAACCTTCTTAAATGTAAAGTAACTGGCCTGAAGCACAAGTGCTAAGACCAAAGCTTAAATGCTTAGAATAACAGATACATTTAATTAGGCTACTAACAAGAGTAATAAATGCAGCAGAATAAAAGCACTTGAACACTTAAGAGCACACAGCAAAAATAAGGTAATAAAGTATGAAGAACACAATTACAGTAAAAGCAGCTGAATAAAGTGCACATTTTTTTTTAAGTGGAAAGGGAGGAAAGAGAAGTTAGTTCAAGATTAGGGAACTAAGGGGGTAGGCCTGCCCACATGCTCTCTCTCTACTTAGTATACTGTGCTGATGAGATAGGACAGGGAGCAGTGTTCAAAGTCAAAGAAGCAAGGGGGTAGTCCTGCCTAAATAATCTCACTGCACTATGTTGAGCGATCAAATGAGACTGGAATGGGAGCAGTGACCAAAATTAGATTTACAGTAGGGGCGGTCAAATCCAAAGCCACCAAGTTTAAGACTACAAGAACACTTGGCACGGAGGGCAGGAAAAAAAAGTCCAAAACACTGCAGACAACAAATGACAGAAACAATACAGCAAATGTATAAATAATAAAGCAAATATATAAATACAGCACAGTGCAAACTGACTTGCAAAAAGTGTGCTTATCAGTTTGGAATATCAGATGGGAAAACATTCCAACTGCTCACAGCCAGAAGAATTTAGCTAGTATATATTTGAATTATTTTATTTATGAACCGTCATAACTTTTATTTGTTTTTGCTGTTAGTATTATTTGGCTACAATTTTTTTTTTGCCTAAGGCATCGTGGTAAATATCCTGGTGCTCTAGAGCTGTTATAAATATTTGCTTAACAGCACCTTTCTAAACCTTACTAAGCTTATGCACATTATCCAAACAATCCCTTAGCTTCTCTTTGGCACTCTGTAAATGTTTTTCTTCTTGCTCTGTGAGTTTCTCCTTCTGCAATGCTTTTATGTCAACCCCTCTAAATAATTCATATTACTTCTTTCCCATATCTTTCTCTCTCTTATTTCTGCCATGTTTTTAAAATCCTGTTTTAATTTTATCCCATTTGTTAACTATTCCTTCTGAAGAAAATTCTATTTTCTCTAACAACTCTCTCAAATCATTTCCACTACCCTTTCCTTAAATTTATCTGTTTTAACATACAAGTAGCAAAGTGCGTGTGTCTCGTTGTTTACATTATTACTCTGCATGGTTACCTTGTTTTCCATTGGTGCAAGATCTGATATAGTTTTTGAAAATGTCCCAAAATTTTCAATTAAATATGCAGGCTCCTATGAAATATAATTTACATCCAGTTTAGCCCAGTTATTGTAACTTGAGCAGTAACAGGGTAAATTCAATCTACGTTTCTGCTACTGAAGTCACATCTTTCATAACAAATATTCTCACATCCTTGTTCAGAAGTCTAACCCTTTTAGGTCCTCCTTATACATTCTCATTACTGAAAATCAAGTTTCAGTCTCCACCCATAAATAATATAAATAATATTTCCTGCTGACACCTTATTTATGCCAACATTCTTAAACTCCATAGCAGTAGTTTTAGTAAAAGTTAACAGCAGGGCATACATCTGGATAGGAGGAGGTCATGCAAAAAAGATACCACGAACAAGGAAGACCAAAACAAGAATTCTGTAAACTACCTGATCTGTAATAGGGAGATAATGACTGAAAAATTAACAAAATATGGTGGCACAAGTTACAGGGTCTATATTAGATCAGTGAACGCTTAAACAAGCGAACACTGATTGATCGACCTTATTTTAGCAAAAGTTAAAAATATCAAAGCAACAGAAACTAAATTTTTTTCCTAGGAAAAGAATTTGGTTGTCCGTTTCTGTTGCTTCAGTATTTTCAGTGCTGTGGTGGAAAGTTACGGGTCTGATTCAGGTAAGTGTGCGATTGTGTGAATGTGAGTGTTAGGGTGGGTTAGGTGAGTTAGGGTTAGGACTCGGGTTAGGTATGTGTGCGATTGTGTGGACATGAGGGTTAGGGTGGATTTAGGTGAATTAGGGTTAGGGAGCGGGTGAGGTGAGTGTGCGACAGTGACGGACCTTAGGGTTAGGGTTAAGGTAAGTGGATAGTTAGTGGTGTGTGCATAGTTTAGTGTAGGGTTAGGTGTCAGATTTTAGGTGTATGTGTGTGAATTTCTGTTTGTTTGATGTGCTTGTGTTGTGTGTATGTGTTTTGCATCAGCGATTTTTTTTCCCTAGGAAAAATATCGCTGATCTGACAGTTCGAGACTGTAGGCTTTCGCTTACATAAGGTCAATCAATCAGCGTTCGCTGATCTAATATAGACCCCAGGTTACAGTGGTACACTATATACTCAAACAGATTCAGCAATACCCATATTTATGGGGACATGACAGGATGAAGTATTAAGGTGTATCAATTAAAAGAAATTCGAACAGGGTAAGGATATGTGGGAAGAGACTAAACAGAAGATAATATAAATACTGAACACCTGGAAACTCTTGGTTACAGCTATGGACAGTAAGATACTAAAAATGAAAAAGCTTTAAGCCCCTTTAGTCTTGTCACGATTAGAGGATGTAGGTCACAGAAGGGACAGCAAAACTGTCTCACTGGGGACTATATCTTCAAGCTGTGACATGACGTCTGATGCTGAAGCTGTCACTCACGTACCCATCTGCATTTTCTTTAATGTGTTTTTTCCTATAACAGAAAAATGGAGGCCAAGGATGAACTTAAGGAAACCACTGAGGAATTAAACAAGGCATCAGGCCTACTCATGTCTAATTAATTATGCATGTGACACTGTATTTCTATGAGTTTTGGGAATAAATCTGTGATGAGCTCTACAACACTTGAGATCACGCACAGGGACTAAACAAAGGATGCAATAGGCATGGAAACCTGTGTGTGTGACATGTCTACCATAAGAACATATGCTCTTCTTGGGGTCTGACATACTCTAAAACACAGGAAATATGTATGACTACATGACAGAAGGAGAACAGCAACAGGGAAAAAAAACAAGCAGAAAATTCACAAAACCGTAGTGCTGTGCTCTGAGCTGTGTATGAACAACATGACAATACATAGACAATCACAGTGGTGCATAAACTAAACTACACCAGGAAAGTTCAAAAATGGTATGCGTGGATGTCAGGATTATATAGGGAATGCCTTGACATCCTTGGCATGCGTGGACATCCACCACTCCCGCAAGTAGAAGGGTGCTGACCTCTGGAATTCTATCTAGGCATCGGGTCTTCAGTGCCTAATGTCCCATAGTTAAGTTAATTGCAAAAATATCTAAATCTAAAACAAGCCACACAACCTAAAACAACTAATATCACACTTCTACTCTATTCTACTACCATCCACTGCTTCAATTCTCAACCTCAGGAAGTACAGTTGTATAGAATCTTATCATAACAACAGATGTCCTACTTCTCACTGCTGCAGCATTATTTACTCTTGGGATATCCTGCAGAGTGTAGCCTAACATCTGGGCAGTATAACAAAGCCTTTACACCTTCCAAGCATTGCACATCAGATGGACTGTCCCACGTACAAAGGCACAATGCATGTATGTGACATATAGATGCCTAATCCTCAAAACTGAAGTGCCCCAAAAAAAACAGAGCAACCCCAGAGAAGGCAATAAAAGGTACATCCATGAAGGAAAGAAAGAAGGAAAAAAAAGATGGAAGAACGATCCCTTGGCCAGAAGGAAGGCAACAGAAAATAATAGGGGTCAGGAGGGAGGGACAGAATACTGCAACAATGAGAAGTCATCTACAGTTACGGTAAGATATTACACAACTGCACTATGTCCCTTCCTTATCACTGTTGCAGTATTCTTTACTCTTGCTTTAAACAAAAGCTACTAGACATTATGGGAGAAAGAAGGCAGAGAAGAGCCCTCCACTCCACAAACCCATGAAACATGACCATGGTAAAATCTGCCCTGGTCCTGGAAATGATATCCAACTTGTAATGTTAGGTACAAGTGTGAACAGAGGACCAAGTAGCAGTTTCCAAGAAGGATCTAGTATCCAGACCCTTGAAAAAAGCTCCAGAAGAGGCTAGTGCCCAGGTGGAATGAGCATGAATAGAAGAGGAGAGCTACTTACTTATGAAAAGAAAAGTGAAAAGAAATGCCTTAGAAATCCAGAAGGAAATGGTGTGCTTAAACACAGCCAAACCCAATTTCCTGGTATGAAAGAAAATAAAAATTAGCTCAGAATTACCGATACGTTTTGTTTGGCCGAGTAATATCTAAGCTGTCCATGTAAATCTAAGGTGTGAAGAACCCTCTCATTGGTAGTCTTTGGAGAAGGGGAAAAAAGAAGAAATGATTCAAAGACAAAACATTAACCACCTTGGGCATAAAAGGAGTACTGGCACAAAGAGACACCCTGTCCTTGTGAAAAACCAAAAAAGGAGGAACCGCCATAAGTGCCTGACATTCTCAGACCCTCTTGGCAGAAGTAAGAGACATCAACAATAAAATCTTGTAGGAAAGACAAAGCAGACTCAAAAGGAGATAGAATAAGTCCCAAGAAGAATGAATAAGCTTGCTTTGAGGGCTGATATGACGGATACCTTTTTAAAATTGTTCTACTTCAAAACTAGAAGCCAAAGTTGAATTCACAGGCAGACAAGTGAAAATGACTGACAAATGAACTTTAATAGATGAATATTCCACACCAGAACTCAGCAACTCAGACAAATAAGAAAAGACTAAGACCCCACAGAAAAAAAGGGGTCCAGGTGATGTCTGAGACACCAAATAGTCACACAGGATTTTCTAATAGTGGGTTTTCTGGACTCCTCCAAAACCCAAAGCAAGTGTTCAGAAAATTGGTACCTGAAAGAAATCAAAACCCTATTACCCAAAGTGCCAGTTGAAGGGTGGGACAAGTGACATTGAGTGTGCGACAAATCCCTTGTCCTGAGTGAGAAGACGCAGATGACTACCCCTGGCCAGGTGAAATAGAAGGGGGAACCACTGCTGTCTTGACCAAAAGGGAGCCACCAGTAAAATTTTGGGCGTGTCCCACATGATCACGTGCAGGACCTGTGGTAGCATAGGAAGGGAAATAGGCATACAGAAATATCCCCTTCCAAGAAAAGGACAGGGTGTCCACTTTCTACACCAGAGGACTTGGCACTCTAAACAGAAATGGGGAAGTTGTCTGTTCAGAGGGGTGGCAAAAAGACCTACCTAAGGAGTATCCCATTGATGTACAATCTCCAGAAACACTTCATTGTGAAGCATCCACTCATGATGATTTGTCCTGGACCTGCGTAAAAGTGTGCGCCACCAGATTGTGCTCTGAATGGATGTAAACAGCCTGAAGAACCAAGTGATGTCAGACAGCAAAAATAGTAAGCCTAAAGAGCCAGCCTGCAAAGGAGGCAATATTTTTGTGCCTCCTTGCTTGTAGATGTACCACGTGACTGTGGTATTGTCTACAAAAACCTTTACAGAGCACCTGGAATCCAAAAGGAGTAAAAAGCTAAGACAGCTAGAAGCCTTCATCTCCTTGATGCTGATACAGTCCGTCAGTTGTCAATGGAACAGAAGACCTGGACTTTTAGGTTGTTAGATGATGCTCCCCGACCATGATCAGCAGCATCCATGTACTGCTCCTGAGTAGGGACAGGAACTTGAAAAGGCAGACATGGATTCAGAGAAATCTGACGAATCCATTAGCGAAGCACATGCTTGAGACAAGGTAAAAGAGGGACTGAATAGTCCAGAGAGTGGCAGTGCTGAAGCCAAACAGTCTTAAGATACCACTGTAATTTCCTCATGGAGTTTGGCAAAAGGAACCATAGGAATGACGGATGTCATGTACCCCAGGGCTCAGAGAAATTCTCCTTGCAGGACGAACTGAAAGAGAATGAAGAGACTCAAAGTAAGCAAAAACCAAAGAGAGGATGTTGGAAGGCAGAAGACAAGTCAACATTGGAATGGTCGGAATCCTGCAACCCAAAAAAAATACAAGGTCCTGAGAGGGAGTCATTACAGACATTTGGAGACTGAGGGTGAATACCACACTGTGAAGATGAAGCATAGTGAAACGTAGATTTTGAAGCAGGAGCAACTGAGAGGGGATTTTAATTAGGTTGTACAAATAATGGAATATTTGAGTTTCCTGAAGTCTGCAGAAGGTTACCACAGAGGCCAGACATTTGGTAAAGACCCTCAGAGCTGTCAAAAGACTAAAAGGCACAGCAAAGAACTGATAACGAGAGGAAGAAACAGACAAATGTAAACATTTCCTGAAGAGAAGGTGAAAAGGAATATGAATGCAAGTGTCTTCAAATCGAGATATGCCAATAAAGCTTGAGGAAGCAACAGACAGAAAAGTGTCTGAAGAGACAACATCCTGACCTTGAGAAAGGTGTTTGAGAATGGACAGGTTTATGACGGGCCTCCACATCCTCTTCTTCCTGAAAGCCTGTTCCCTGCTGAGACAAGGGAACAGGTTGGATGTTTCCTTGATGTATCACATCCTGCACGACCAAAGGAAAATGAGGAAGCTGGCAAGGAGGAGGCTGAGAAGTCCAGAAACTGGAAGAAGGGACTTCCACAAAATAACTGTTTTGGGGAGAACCCATGCATATGTGGTTATGTACTGCCAAACAGGAAAGGGTTAGCCTGAGGGACAGAGGAATCTGGCTGAGGTGAAGGGGAGGCTAGATGATGGACAGAGGCAGATTTATCAGGAGTTCTCTAGAACTCTGAGTGGATTTGTCTGGGGATATCTGCTTAGGAAGACTCTTGCTCCTATCAGGTTTGCTAGGCTGCCAATGGACAAATAAGATTTACATGTATAGATCCTCTGGAACTTGGCTATAGGGGAAACAAAGATTTGCTTCAGGTCTTGCATAACCTTACCCTTATATCTTGAGGAGTTTTGGCACTGCTGCTGTTGCAGAATTATTTAAACAGACTCTGGTTGCCAAAGAGGGATTCAAAAGTGTTGCCTTAATGTCCCCAGGTAAAGCTTCAAGGAGCGACCAAGAATATTTCCTCATGACAGAACCAGAAGCAGCTGCCTTAGAAGAGGTATTAGCAGCATCAAAGCTGCATTTAATGAATGGTGAATCACCTGAGAGGCAGGACTCAAAAAATAAAAGGGCAGAAGTCTTACTGTCTGAATTAGGCATACCAGCCAAAACCCTCCAAGATGGGAGAGAACAGCCAGGACATATTTAGTTAAGTGGGTCAGATAATCAATGCCTCTAAACTTTAAAGTAGCAGAAAGTACAGCTGTGTACACTTAACATAAATGTAGATGTTCAAGTGTATTCACTGTTGCAGTCATCACATTTGGGTTATCTGCTTGCAGTAGCCCTCAGTCGGCCTGATTATCAAAGTCTTGGGTCCTGCGTCGGTTGCTGTCTCATCTTCCGTGAAGTCAGGTAGTCAGAGGTATAACGCATGCAGCCGATGCCATTACAAGAGTTTTTCTTGCCCAATATGTCAGGTGCCCCCCTTAATGGGAAACAATTAAATATAAATATACAAGGTTATACCTCCAACAAAAAAGCAAATACACCAAAAAGCTTTTAAGTATAGTAGAGGAGAATAGAGGTACAGCCAAAATAAGTCACAGGGCTGGAGGGAGGGTGACCAGGACTGCAACAGTGAATACACTCGAACATCTACATTTATGGCAAGTGTACACAACTGTACTATGTTCTTCGTGTTTCACTGTTGCAGTCATCACATTTGGGTAGATTCCCAAAGCTAAGGATGGGAGGAGGAATTTAGATAGCATTAGGACCAGCTATAAGGCCCTGCAAGACTGCAGTGGCAAAGCCAGCTCTGGATTTAGAGAAAATTGGCAAATGGTAATGCTTGGTGAAAGTATGTAGACAACTCCAGGTAGCAGCTTCTAGGATGTCTCTGGTAGGGACACCTCTGAGAAAGGCTGTAGAGGTAGATGCAGCCCTGGTTGAATGGGGTCTAATCCCCTGTGGGATAGGTTTTCCATGGTGCTTACAGCAGAAATGAATGCAATGACCTATCCATTTAGAAATTGTTTGCTGTGAAATAGCCTTCCCCTCTGCTCCTGCAGCAAATGCCACCAGCAGTTGTTCAGATTTCCTTTGAGGTATAGTCCTGTCCAAATAAAATCTAAGTTGTCTGTGCACATCTAAGGAGTGCAGCATCCATTCCCCTTTGTTCTGTGGATTAGAAAAGAAGGTTGGCAAATGAATGGACTGATTAAGAGCCACACTGTATACTACCTTGGGCATGAAAGAGGGATTGGTCCCAAGGGACACCCTGTCTGCATGAAAGATAATGGAAGGCTCCACTGCCATAAGGGCCTGCAATTCAGATACCCTTCTTGCTGAAGTGATTGCTAAAAGGAAAGCTGTTTTCCAAGAAAGGAATTTTAACTCTGCAGTTGCAGCTGGCTCAAAAGGAAGAAGAGTGAGCTTTTCCAATACAAAATTAAGGTCCCAGGCTGGAGTAGGGGCTCTCCTGGGTGGTCTTATGTTTTTGGCCCCTCTGAGGAACTGCTTGAGCAGTGGGTGAGAAAAGAGGGGTGGTTCTGTGTTGTAATGAGCTGAAATGGCTGAGGCGTGAATTTTGATGGAGGAAAAGGAAAGGCCCTTGTGAAGGATCTCAGTTAAGTATTGAAGAATCTGAGGTAAACTGGGCGCTGCAGTGGCCATCCCTTGAGTTTGGTTCTAGGCACAGAATATTTTCCATTTTTCAGCATAACATTTTCTAGTACTAGGCCTCTTTGCCTCCAAAATGACATCCAACACTTGTTTACTGAGGGATGGTAACGGAGAGATTAGGTAATTAGCCAGATTGCCAGGTTCAGGGTTTGAAGCTGGGGGTGCAAAATCTGGTTCTCCTGCTGAGACAGCAACTTAGGGGTGCAAGGTAGGTGCCATGGGGCCAGCTGTGACACACCGCGCAAGAGGGGGTACCAGTGTTGGCATGGCCAGTCTAGTGCAATCAGTATCATCCTTGGTTTGTCCTGTTTGATCTTTAGTAGTACTTTGGAGAGGAGAGGCAGAAGAGGAAAGGCATAAACTGATAGATTTTTCAGCTGAAAGACAGAGCATCCACTTTCCAAGCTTGTTTGTGGGGAGTCCTTGTGAAGAATTTGTCCAATTGGTAGTTCTGGGGGAAGGCAAACTGGTCTATATCTGGGGTCCCCCATTTGTTGATCAACATGTTGAAAATCTTTGGTTCCAGTTTCCACTCGTGTGGGTCCATGAGATTTCTGCTTAGTTCGTCTGCCAGTGTATTAAGTTTTTCTGGCAGGAACTGAGCCTGTAGATGCACTTGGTCGCTCAAGGCTGTGTTCCACAGAGCCATGGCTAGTCTGCAGAGGGGGTAAGAATGGGTACGCCCCCAGCTTGTTTATGCACCACATAACAGTGGTGTTGTCCATCTTTACCACTAATTGTCCTGGAAGAATGTGGTCCTTGAAGGCTGTCAGAGCATTCTGTACAGCTAACTTTTCTTTTTGATTGATATGCAGGTGCATTTGACTTGGGTTCCATTTGCCCTGAATGCACTTCCCTGCCATGTGAGCCCCCCGTGCATAGTCTGATGCGTCTGTTGTTAGGGTTTGGGCAGCAGGGGGTAGAGAGAGAATGGTAGTCCCTTGTTTTGGTGGCAGGCCTCTGCCCACCAGAGGAATTCTAACCGTAGGCAAGGAATGATAGGAATCACTGCTTCCAGAGCCTGAGAATGTTGACACCATAGGCTTTTTAGCTACCACTGTAGTTTCCTCATATGCAGTCTTGCATATGGAATTAGTAGAATGGACAAGGCCATGAACCCCAAGATTTGCAGTATTTGCCTTGCAGATAGCAGGGTTTTTGTGGCCACTAGTCTGAAGTAAGTTGTCAAATGAATTTGTTTCTCTGGCTTGAGGAAAGCCATCTGGGAAGTTGTGTTCAAGCTTGCTCCCAGGAATATAATTTATTGGCAGAGCACCAGATGTGATTTATTTTCATTTATAGTGTACCCCAGACAAGTTAACACATTTTGTACAAATGCCAGATGATTCAAAAGTATGTTCTGGCTTTCTGGCTGAATTAGACAACCGTCCAGGTATGGGTATATTTGAATATTTTTTTGCCTGCAAAATGCAATGACTAGACCTAGGCACTTTGTGAATACCCTGGGCACAGTAGGTAAGCCAAAGGGCAGTGCAGAGAACTGATAGTGCATGCAGCCTGCTTTGAAGTGTAGGTATTTTCTGCAAGATTCCCTGATTGGGATGTGCAGCTAAGCTTCCTTTAAATCCAGTGTTGCCAAACAGGCATCTTTGCCTATCATGGGAAGCAACTGCTGAAGAGTTAGCATCTTGAATTTTGGAATCACCAAAAAGGTATTTATGATAGACAGGTCCAGTATAGGACACCATTAGTTGTCTTTTCTGGATACCAGGAAAAGTCTTGAGTAGAAACCTTGTCCCTTTTCCTCTTCGGGTACAGTCTGAATACCCTTTAATCTTAAGAGAGAGAGAGAGAGAGAGACAGTCTACTTGCTTTTGAGCCTCTGTCCACTGATTTGGAGGTAGATCTGGCCAACCATTTGGGGTTGGTAATGTGTGGAAGTGAAATCTGTATCCTTGGGAAACTATTTAAAACCCATTTGTCCTGGGTAATGAGTTCCCAGTTTTCTGCTTGCAGAGCAATCTTTCCCCCTAAAGGAGTAGTCAGTTGACAAGTGGTTGGAAGCTTTAACATTAAGTCATTGAGACAGCTTATTATGGGGGGAGTCTTACTACTCCCTGATTTGGAAGTGGGAGCCCCCCACTGCTTATTCCAGTGCGTACCCTGGGACTGAAGCCTGGGTGTTCTGCTGGTTCTGAGTATGAATTGAGAAGGCCTGGAAGAGGCAGAAAAGGACGAATTTTTTGAGGGCCAATGCCTACTAAAGTCTAGGAGGCTGCACTTGTAAAAAAATCTTTAACAGTTTGCATTGATTTAGCTTTTTCCTCCATCTTTTTAAGAACTTCTGTTTTGTCACCAAACAGGCGGTCCTGATTTAAGGGAGCATCCAGCAATTTAGTTTTAACATGATCTGGCAAAGACTACTCCTTAAGCCAAGCATGCCTTCTAAGTACAGACCCGGTGACAGCAGCCCTGCAAGATGCCTCCAGTGAATCAAAACCACATTGCAAAGTATGTTTTCCAACTTGTTCAGCAGAATGCATTAAATCCTGTAAATCCTTATTTTCAGCACAAACAGGAATCAACATAATTTTCTGTTTAAGCAATTCAATAATATGCTGCTGATACTTTAACATAAGAAACTGGCAATTTAAGGCCCTAATGGCCAAGGTTGCAAAGGTGTATACCTTCTTACCCCATATATCCAGGGCCATGGAATCTCTATTCGAGGGGTAGGATTTTTGGCAGTAGTAGCCTTAATGCCCTTGGGTCCCTGTGAAATGGTCTCAGGATCCGCATTATGATTTTAAAAAGGAACTTGTGAGAATCAGGAACCCTGTAATATCTATCAGGTTTTCTGGGAGCAGGAGGTAAAGTGTCAGGGGCCAAGCTAGATTCTGAAAAGGCATCGTCAATGATGTCCAGCACAGGAGGGATAGCTAAAGGCCTGTGTTGTGGCAGCAGAAAGAAATCTCTAAGCCTTTTTTTTTTTTTTTTTTTTTTTTATTTAGAGTCAGAGTAATCCTGGTTTTCCCAGTGAAAATGCTCCCTAAGAGTATGCAAGATTTCACCAAAAGAAAAATCCTCTGGGGAGAAGCATAGGGAATAGAGTCCTCTGCATCAGAATCCTCATAGGTAGATAAGGGTAAATCCTGGTCATCAGAGGAGACAGAAATTTCAGAATCCTGGTCAGAAGTATCAATCAAATTCAGTCCTAGGTCTCAGAGGGGGAAGGTTGGCTTCCCCAGTAATGTCTTCAGCCATTCTTATCATTTGTTTTTTAGGCATAGAGGCCTGACCATGCGGTCTGGGCGTCGGTTTCCTAGGCATGGTGCGAGTTTTAGGCCTAGAAAAAGAAGATGGCATCCTTTTAATATGCAAGTCAGTAGGCCTAAATACACCTTCAGAAGCCGGTGCCTGCATAGTGGCTCTGGACCCATACAAGTAGAGACATCCGCAGGTTCCACAGTTGAAGCATCGGGTCTATATCAGAACATCAAAGTTTTAAAACTTTGAATGTTTTAATATCGATCCGTATTCAGTGAATGCTAAAAATACCGAAGCTGCAGAACACCAAATTCTTTCCTAGGGTAAGAATTCAGTTGGCCGGTTCTGTGGCTTCGCTATTTTCAGCGCTGTGGTGGAAAGTTACGGGTCGGGTTCAGGTAAGTGTGCGATTGTGTGTACGTTAGGGTTATGGCGCTGGTAAGAGGCGGGTTAAGTGAGTTAGGGTTAGGATGCGGGTTAGGCGAGTGTGCGATAGTGACAGACCTTAGGGTTAGGGTTTGGGTTAAGGTAAGTGGACAGATAGTGTATGTACAGTTTAGTGTAGGGTTAGATGTAGGATTTGTGTATGTGTGTGTGTGGATTGATTTTTTTTTGGTGAGCTTGTGCTGTGTGTATGTATTACGGAATAGCGAATTTTTTCCTTGTGAAAAAATTTGCTTTTCTGAATGTTCGATATTTTGTGGTTTAGATATTTTAGGTTTGATGAAATAACGTTTGCTATTTTCATCTTTCGATAGCGTGATATAAATGCAAATGGGTCTCAGTAGAGGCCTGCAAATCTGAAGTAGCAGGCATCAGGGGCTGCGAAAGCACCTCACTGAGTACTGGCGACTAGCTTAGGAGAAGCATCATCGGCAGCTTTGGACCTAGGCGGCCTGTATCTGTCTTTATCTTTGTGTTTTTTTCAGAATGTCGATAGTCAGGTGGCTTACCGAAGACATATCTGGATAATTGAACCGAGTACCAAAATATTTAGAAGCGAAAATGTACCGACAATGAATAGTTTGTGGTTTAAATAAGGCACAAAACTGACAGCGAGGTACATCGTGGTCAGGGCCTAGGCAAGGAATACAGTACGAATTAAAATCTTTATGAGGTATTTGCTTTCCACAAGAAATACAATTATTGACTTTTACTGACATCAGTTTAGAGCAGGAAAAAGTTTCCCCAATGGGGTACTTAGCTTTAGTTGAAGACTTAGGTTCTGAAACTCAAAAACGAAAATTTCAGGAGTCAGCCGACCGGCACTTGCGAACTGCTTCTGCTTCAGGCACCGCACGGCAAGAAAGACTGATGTAATGGCATTGGCTGCATGCTTTATACCCCTGACTACCTGAAGTCACAGAAGATGAGACAGCAACCGACGCAGGACCCAAGACTTTGATAATCAGGTCGACGGAGGGCTACTGCAAGCAGATAACCCAAATGTGATGGCTGCAACAGTGAAACATGAAGAACATTTATACATTTTTTACCATAACACTCTACAGCACTGCTGTCATTCTCAGAAAGTAGAATCTTAAAAGAGGAAAGCAGTTTAGATGGCATATCTGAGGACATGGAAAGAACAAGGTCAGATTTAGGACTTTTACACAAATACTTTTGATTCTCAGGGTGTTTATAAAATCTAGCTGGCTTCTTAGGGGATGGGGGTTAAAAGTCAGGAGAAGATAATGCAAATGTATGTAAAAAGTAGCTAAAACAGGAGGAACTGCAGAAAGTCCAGGCAAGTCCATTTGCAGGAGTTCATCATAACTCTTTTGAACCTCAGAAGCCTGGGAACAATCCCATTTAAAGTATCCCATTACATGGACTACTGTATCCCTAAAAGATAATTCGTTAAAACAAGAATCAAGAGGAGAGTGAATCTTCGTCAGACTCCAGGGCAAGAGGAGAGTGGATCTGGGAGGAATATGCCAAGGATTTTTCACCAGAATCTAACTCTTCATCAGAAGAATCAGAATGCCTAGCCCTCTTAGAAGGGATGGAAGACCAGGGAGCAGAAGCAGGGACAGAAAACCCTTGTGTAAGTTTCAGAGCCATAAAGGCATTAAACAGCCCCTTAGCAAAGCCCTGCCACTCTTTGTAAGGATCCTTACCAATGGAAGCCACAAGCTTAGTTTTCTAGTTTTGTTTTTCCTTTTTTTTTTTTTTACAGGAACATCTGCTTCAGTCCCCTGCCTAGATTCAATGAGGATACTAGGCACCTCTTCCTTAACTAATATTTGGGGAAAACCCCTAGGCTCCTCAGATATAATCAGCTGTGGCTCCCCTTCTATATCTCTACCAGACGTATGCACAGCCTCAGAGGATGTGCAGGTAGACAGCTCTGTGTCAACATCCAACTGGGTCGTGGCAGAGGGAACTGGCATCAGCACTGGATGGTCCTTGGGTTCTTCATTCAAACTGAGGGAGACATCCATTGGAGGCTGGGCAGCAGCAGGATCTGCAAGTGCCTTTTTACCTTTTCTGTTAAGTGGTGGCTGAACTTCGAGAAGGATGGATTCTGCCATGGTACCCTAAGCCAAAAGTTTCATATGCTGGTTTTCCAAACAAAATAAAGGGGGATGACAGACAATTGTGGAGTGTCTTAGAGACAAATACCTGACAATTCTCACACTGTGTAATGTCGAGTGTGGCACCCAAACAAAAAAGGCACTTCTCATGTCTATCTTTATTGGGAATCAGCCTCCCACAGTCACATTTTTCCTTCCTGGATGACAACAAACTACAAGGAGGAAGAAAGGAAGGAAGGAATCTCAATGGGGCTCTTACCTTTAGAAGACTCTGTAGATGAACCAGCTCAGTGAATGACGTACAGACCAAATTCAGAGGTAGCATTCATACCAGTGGCAATGTAGTTCTGAAGATTAGGCATCCATACGTCACACATGTACCCTACACCTTGTACAGAGGACATACATCTGGCATACAACACCTGCAACATGTAAAGGCTTTGGGATGCTGGCTGGACATTAAGCTGTCCTTGGCAGGATCTCTCAAAAGTAAAGAATACTGCAGTACTGATAAGAAAGGACATTTGTATATATCAACCTTGTATGTATTACTGTATCTCCCTAACTGTAAAATAAGTTTTGTATTTAAATGCATACTAATATTAAAGTAATGTTATACTCTCACTTTAATTGGTTTATGTACTTCTGTATTCTTGGCATTGCATATTCTTAGTATTTTTCTCATTGTCATGTTTTTGTTACCTTATGTACTCTACGCAAGTGGTCATATTATTGACCCTGGGCAGAAACTGAAATTGGCCAGAATTAATCAATGCTCTTCCCTGTTTAACAAATTCAAAAAATGAAGAACACCTTCCCTAAACTGTTGCAGAAAGTAGAGCATGCTAGCACTTATATTATATCCTGTCTCAGGATAACAGTTGCAGATTAACATTTTATCTAGGGGTCTTTTAAATAAATAACTACAATGCTACAGATAAGGCACAATGTGGCAGTGGGCAAATCATTAAACAGGAATTGTAGAAAGCAAGGTACTAGAAAAGAATACCCAAAGGCACTCCTTACCCTCTGGTCTTCCTCCCACTGCTCTCTCTCCTCTTCATTGTCAAATGAGATACCATCTTCACCATCATCTCTTCCTACAGAATAAAGATAAGACAGTATAGAAAATATGGAACCAAATATTACTGCAGCAGTTATGCATACTGTGGTCATCCATAATTCAGTTTTCAAACTGAACTTTAAAATCCGCAACTAAAATAGTAGCTATCAGAAAAAAATCATGTAAAACAGAGTTTTCACTGTTCTGTCAATAGAAACACAGGAAAAATACATATGTACAAAAATGTTTACAGTAATAGCATATATACAAATAAAATGGTTGGTCCTTACAACTTGTAGGTAATCAAAGTTGAATTAAAGTCCAAGCAAGCAGTTAATAAAAGTATGCTCACTCCTAAAATGTCAATGAACTACAACTGAAGGTACTGATATACAAATGTTTGCATTGCTTGAGACAAAGCAGTTGTTCTGGATCACATGTATTTTACATAGAATCCCCCACAGAACACACACACACACACTATGTCACCCATTCCTTCTCTATGTCTTAGATAGTCTTGGTATTAGCCCTCTTAACCTTTACAAGGGCACAAGTTCTGTTATGCTTGATCCATGTCCACTTGTTTTTTTTTTTTGGTACTTACGTATTATCGTAACCAGATTTTGCGATGTAGTGTACTTTCCACCTTTAGTTTAAATTTTAGAAAAGACAGTGTATTAGGGAAGGGTAGTATGTTTAAAAGTATGCTGGGATATTGGTGGGGTTTTTTTTATGTTTTTATGGGTAAATTTTTTGGATAGGTGCGTAGTGTGCTGAAAACGCTGAGCGTTACGTTGGTACGTATATTTATACGCGAACTTTGAAGGTGCTTTCCATTTCAGAGCTGTCGTCCGAAGGAGATGGTCGCATTGGACTTATCGAAGGATTTTACCGATTTTGGCTGTCGTTGGAAGGTGTTCGTATCGGAAGGAGTTAGCGAAGGATTTGGGATTGTTCAAGGTGCTTTTCCTTTTGGATGTATCGTTGGAAGGTGGTGTTCGTTTTGGAGCTATCGAAGGAGTTGGGAAACTATCGTTGGAACTTCATTTGTGGTTTTTTTGGATATATCGTTGGGACAATCGGTGTTTTTGGACTTTGAGAGCTATCGTTTGAACTTCGTTTTGTTAAAAAGGATTTTTGGATTTATCGTTGGGGCAGTCAATGGTATTTTTTAATTTGGACTTATCGAAGGACTTTGGGAGCTATTACTGGAACTTAGTTTGGTTGCAAAAGACTTTTGGAGCTATCGTTGGGGTTATCGAAGGAGCTTTTGGTTTGGGATTTATCGTTGGATGTGTTACACATGTGGAGATTTATTTTTCAGCTGTATTTTCCTTTATTCAGTTCTCGGATTACTTAAAAAAGAAGAACAAAATGGAGACAAGGTAAGTGATTGAGAAAAAGTATTTAATGGTTAAACTGTATTTATTAAATGGTACATATGCAATTTAATATAAGTAAATTCAGAGTATTGCTTGGCTTCTTTCTTGGTTGTAATGTATATTCGGTATATTCGAATGTCATTAATTTTCATAGCTGTTAGGGCTCTACTGTTTAATATTGTTAATTGTGGATTCCTCAGTTGGCTGTTGTTATATTGGTTGTCAGTGTAGATAGTTCAGAAGATGTGGATTGTTCACTGGGTGTTTTGTTTTTTATTGTTGAGAGCTTAGAAGTAGTTGGCTGGTTAATTGGTGTGGTACTTGTTGGTATGAATTTTCTGTTTTTTTGTGGAGGAAAGTTGTAAGCGATGGCTTTTAATAGTTCTTCAAAGCAGTCTTTTGAATGTGATAGTTGTGTTTCACGCCACATATATTCAACAAGATAGGAATGTAGATGGTGACGTGCAGTTCCTCGCTGTTTCTTGTTTCTCAACTTTACTGAGCCCCACATTCTTTCTATAGGTTGTGTATGCACTCCAGTGTCAGGGTCAACAAAATTGTAGCTGTGATTAACTTTGTCATGGCTGAAGCCAGCTTTTTCTAGTTGTTTAGTTTGGTATGCTTTCCAGGAGTCTGAGTATATAATGCTATCTTCTTTGATTTTTTTTGTATTTGGTCAAACAATGTAGAGGCAGTTCTATCAGGCACTTTTACTACAAACGTTTCTTTCGTTTCCCTACAGATCCCTCCGAAAATCCACTGTTAAGGTAGGATACGACCGCTGTTATTTTTCCGCTGAGTAAATAGACTTTCGATTTCCACTATATGCCCTGGCCCTCCGATCATTTTCTTCTCTTGTTTTTCCAACTCCGTGGTACATACATCCCTTAAATAATTACTCCAGTTGATAACTGTTTTGTCAGCCATATCCAATTCTTCACGACAGAAATTAATGCTAGTTAACTGCTTACACCAACAGTATATAAAACGTACAGCAGTTATAAAAGAAATTCTACTTCCTTCAAAAAAGTTACCTTCCCGAACTCCTATATGCTGGTAGCATTTAGCAGAATTGCATTTCCAAAATATTTGTTTTCCATAGTATAATTTCATTTCATGTCCTGAACTGCATTCCTTAAAACTGTGTATAATTTCATACTGTTGAAATAACTGAATTGCTTCCTTATCTGTCTTAGGTAAATCCCACAATCGCATTTTTCACAAAACTATGACTACAAAAATCTACTTAAGACGGTTAATAATTATATGCCTTTTCAATAACCTGTTGACTAGAGCTTTGACAACTTTTGTATAGCACAAGAAATGGAACACATAAGAGAAATGCTTTACTGACATGCGTAAATAGCGGTAAAAAAGGGTCAAGCTATTTTAAAATGTTCTTTTCTCTGTGTTTTCAAGTTTAAATAGTACTATAAATTAAAACTTTTATAGAAAAGATGTTATTTAGTTTTAATACCGTTAATGTCGTTTATTTAAGGAAAACACAAGTGAATACTTTTAGCTTGAAAATCTGGTTGCAATAATACGCAAGTACCTTTTTTTTTGTCCTTTTCTTTCTATAATTACCAGAATCTATTTGATCTTCCTTATGAAGTATTTGTTTGCCCTCAACAGTAAAACATGCACTTACTCAAAATCCTGAAATTTCTGTTATTTATTCCAGTAGTTTTCCTCTCTCTAATTACTGTTCTGTATTACTAATGACCTTTATATTTTTGGGTCACATTATACTAGCATTTCAAACCTACAGTTTATTTCTGTCTTCCTGATCCAAGGCACTCTTTGCATCAATCAGCACATGTACAAGTTGGCACTGCTCTGACTGGTGGTCATCTCCTTTCTTCAGCTTTCTCTATTCTGTTCTCTTTAGCTACTTGATTAGCTACATCAACTTCTGCTTTTTTCCTCATCATTCAAATCCACTTTACTGCCTTTCCCTTTATTTATTTATTGCCCACTTGGCAAAAAATTGCCCCTTTTCAGTGGAAGTAAAGAGAAAAAAATCTCTATCACATTAAATGGTGACATGGCAATTTCACAAGTTTTTAACACAATAAACATAACTTCAACATACATAGATAACATCATATTTACACTGATAAAGACAATATAATAGATATTTTACTCCTTAAGACATATGCACATTTCAGAAATACAACATAGAAAATAAAATAGACATTCTACTCCTGGAGACATTTTCAAGTTTGAGAAATACAGTGAATAAACCATGTGCGTAAGGAGTAAGTAAGGTGGCTCTTCACTTTGTTTAAAAAAAAAATATATAGGACAGTTGTAAAAGAAGGAATAATAGTATGAAAAACAGGATACAGCTGCTTGAATAGTGCAAGATACAAGTAGCAGAAGATTATGAGACAATAAAAACTGTTAAAATTGTTGTGCATAATGAAAGTAAAACTTTTTCAGTGAAATAAACAGGGGTTAAGTTTTAGCAACGTGTACAGTGGAAGCATAAAGCAGGAATTCCTCAGGTATTGATCCTGCAAATTATGCTTTCCCTGCCATAATTCACACACAAGTAACCACAGCCATACTTCATCTACTAGGTTCCTTACCAAATTTTGTACTACAGGGCTAATCCCCCCCAATATCCCATTCACCAAACATTTTCTGCCCAACTTACATCAGCCTACTAAAACTCACAAACCATAACTATCCCCTTCTCTTCTGTTCATGGCAACCTACTATAAATTATCTGACCACCACCATTTCAATAAATACATCTAGACCTCACATTTACGTAATACAACATGTTGCTGAGGGAAAATGTATAAACATCATTAAAAAGGCTAAGAAATTTGGTTAAGTGTTTGAAGATTAGTAAAAATTGTGTATATGCTTTTAAATGTGTTCTCAGTATACAGAAATGTTCCCCTGTGAGGACAGCAGAACAACAAACAGTATGTATTAGACACATAGCGAACAAGCTGTTAAAAGGTACTTAACATTGCATAAAACACAGCTGCCCAAAGCAGTATGACACAGACATTAGCTCCTCACAACAGGAAAGCTTGAGTGAAGTGCTGAAAGGAAGAAGAAAGTACTGGAAGCGCAAAGAGCCCAATCAGGACCAATGGTGTAGTAATCCTGTGGAGTGAAGTGGGGCCAGGAGAAGGCCTGCAGGACTGGACTTCTGTTTGTAAGAATGTGTATATTGTAAAGTGCTGTAGACAGAACACAGTGAACAGGAGGTACTGTTTATTTCTGACTAAAAAGCTGGAAGAGCTGATATACAAGCTGGTTATTTGATACATAAACTTGCAATTTTTATGAAAGCATACTGCCGGTAGATGTAAAGGCCATTGTAGCTTTACTATTCCTGCTACTATCCCTACCACATACTTCTTTACTTTCTCCTATAAATACATCACAAACTCCTAATTTCAACAAATAACTTTTGCAAATACTTGCCATGCTGTAAGCAACACAGTACAATAGCAATTAAAACTAACATAACTTCCACAGCTAAATAAGCACACCCTTATAAAACAGCTATCTTTCCTTACGAAAACCCCATTTCCAAACGTATCTCATTGTGTGTAAAACCTACTATTCCTATCACTTAGTGTTATCACACATGGGGCAATTTGGTCTTCCTTTCCATTTTCACCATCTCAAGGTTATAAGCCCATTTCCAAGAAAGCTTTATATATATATATATATATATATATATATATATATATATATATATATATATATATAAATTTCAGGTTCATTCTGGTTAAATGCAGATCTGATTTACAATCCCGTTATACAATACAGCACAATAACTATGACCACATTTATATACTAGTACATCAGGAAAGTTGAGTTTAATTTTATAAACATTGAGTGTAAATTTTAATAAAGGACTACCTTTCTGAATCCACTTTTAAAACTGTTTATGAAATAAAAACAGTCAAGAAAATGACATCAGTATTTCATTTTGAGGCAAAAACATGCACTACAGATTTTATTCACTTCCAATATATCCAAATAATGGTTAGCATAAATTGGAGCCATTCCTACCCCCATTGCAGTTCCTTTAACCTGCTGGTAGGAAAACATTTCTGAATACAAATATTTTGTTGAAGAGAAAGAAGTCATCAATAAAGTGATATTTAGTGATGTTCATACAGCTACAGCTGTTATCCATGCAACATATACCCAACAGCCTCAAATCCTGTGTGTGTGGAATACAAGTTAATGACAATTCTAAATCAATAGTAAAAAATAGAGAAATGTATCATCCACAGAGTGCATATGAGTTTAACCACTAATTTAAGTCAGTGGAGTTTAAAACACACGTTTCCACTTATATATATATATATATATATATATATATAAGCTCAGTATCCCACTCATTAACAGCAATTATACAATAAACATGAAGTCCCTCCAAGTTCCAGTGAACATCTGGCTTGTAAGGAGTAGCAAACACTTTAGGGTAAAATATTAGAAGTATATTCATTGTAGACAACTTCAGAAAGGACATCAGTAATTCTCATATGCATATTAACCCCTTAATTCCCTATCCACTTTCAAGGTACTGATGCAGGAGACGCCATCATCTTACAGTTTAAAAGGCCTGACAGGGAACGCTGCCTTGGAGTTTTCACCCACTAACCATTCCTTGGTCTTACAATGAAGTGGATGGTCTCGGCATGCAAATTACTGCCACTGGTGGCTCTGAATAGTCTGATGAAATTTTTACAATAGTAATGGCTGCCTTATTTTTAAAGCTGGTAAGGCTAAAGAAGGAATTTTTTGCAGACACCTTTCTGACTTACTTGTATGTGTCACCAGCTGCAGCAGCTGAAGGTGCTTCATTGGTAGAACTCAAAAAATACTTTTTTTTTTTTCTATTCGTCTGCCGCTATGTTTTTATCAAGTATTACTGGGTATCTTCTTTCTCCTATTTTCCTCTTCCATAACTGATGTCTGACTAGAAAGTAAAGCCTTTTTATGTAATTGTTCTAGTTTTTGCTTAATTTTGACAACTTTTTAAGTATGTTGCTTTATCTCAGATGGATATGAATAACATTATTAAATGGCAAAGATGTGTAACTTTATAGAATTTCTTGGCAATATTCACATATATCAGAATCATGATATGCCATTAAGACAAAATTGGCATTAAAGGTGAAAATTTAACTACCACACTTACCCTTGTTAGTACATTCAGATGGAGAAGACATTCTTACCCTAACAAAATCATGAAGTAGTAGTCTCAATAAGAAGTAGTAACAATAATCAATGACAGACAGGAAATCCCAATGCATGAAGGATGGACTAAAGAAATTTAAAAAAAATTACTTGACTCACTAACTTTCAAAGTAATAGGAAGAAAAGACATAATGCAAACTCACATTACATACACAGAAAACCACACAAACTCAGATGCCACTGGTGGATGTAGCACAACACCTGTACTAGTTTGTGTAGTATGAAGTGACAGCTATGCATACATATACCTACAATTATTTCAGCATGGAGTTTACATGTCATCCATGCATTCACAAGGGTTTTCTCTGTGTGCTCCGTTTCCCTCTCATATCACAAAGGCATGTGGTATGTGGATTGCACACATTAAATCTTCCATACTAACTTACACTTTCACATCCGTGGATACTCTTGGTACATTTCCACTGTACTCTTTTCAATTCACTCATGCTGTTTTTCTTATAAAGTTTCTATATTTTATAATTCTGTACTGCAGTTTGAGTCTAATATAACTATTAATTTATCATTTTTGTCTTTGCTGATTGGGAAAAGTCACGTCTATATCACGTTATTGAAAGTTTACTTAATCGAATCAATAAAGGTCGAACTTTATTGATCGATTAAGTAAAACATCGAATGACGTAAAAAAAAAAATTTAAAACAAAAAATACTAAATGACGTAGGCAGGGGGGCAAGCCGCCATGCACCCCCCCACTCCCCCCTACTTAAATATACCAACTCCGAGACCGCACTACATTGAGGCAAACAGAAATCTCCCCTTACAGAGATTTCTGTTCACTTGCATGATGTTCTTCACTTTCAATATTGTCGTGCCGACAATATCAGACTCGATACTGTCAGCTTACGACAACATGAAGTAGACTCGAAAAGTCCAAATGGGTAAAACCCATTTTTAGTGGACGCCCAGGGAGAAAAGCTCCATATTTAAGTTACACATGATGTACATTTATAATTGTTGGGCAAAAACATTTATACATGGGCTTATTTACAAGATTTTAAAATATCTTTAAATGTTTCTTACATGAACGTAACATTTTAATACAAACAAGATAGAAATTAACATAAAATGGCTAATTATTGAATAGAGAAATAACACGCAACAATGTATCTATAAACATGATTAATGATAAACTTATAAAGATTTCATTATTTCAGAATTTGTTGACTCTGTAAATCTTTTTATAAAAGCTACAGTCTGATAACTATCATGATGGTCAGAAAACTTAAAGCTTGATCTACCCATATACCCAGGTCATTAAATTAACTCTCACTTTCAATTGCCATGTGCTCTATTACATATTTACCCTTCAATCTAGTTAAACTGTCTTGGGTCGAGAGTTTGTAGGTTACCATCACCTTATTTATTAATTCTATAGTGAAGTGCCAAGAATCACTGTAGGGTGGACTTCTAAGATGACTGCACACTTATGAACAGCTTAACTTAAGCTCTTCTAGTGTGAGAACGGAAATGGGAAAAAATAAAAAAAAGAGTGCCACTGAAACCGTTTTTTTCCCCCAGTGAAATTCAGTTACTGACTAGTAAGTATTTATTTTACATTTGTTGACCGGGATAGTGCAACTGGATACATGTCCATTTTCAGTAGAATCCTGGGGAGATAAGCTCCAAGACATTACCATACTACAAACATTCTGGTACTAGTTGTTATACCGATAAATACTACAAATTTCAACAGTTCAGAAATTTTCACAGTTTATACAAAATCTTGTTGCAAGCATTAGATAAGACATTTTAGACTTTATATACAAAAGACTTTACTAGTAACTAGTTGTTATACAGGTACATACTTCAAGTTTCAACAGTTCAAAAATTACAGTTTAAACAAATATTGTTGCAAGCCTTAGGTAAGATGTTGTAGATTTTACATACAGAAGACTTTAACTAGGTATGTTAAATTATCTCTATTAGGATAAGATATATTTTTACCAAAGATAGGCCTTGATAGAGAAAGACACAAACAGAGCAAGTATTAGGTCTTTAGTGAAGGAAACAGGGATATAGGATGGGATTAGTCTGGATTTGTACAGGGACATAACCAATGGCTTTTAAGATAGAGCTTAAGATTGTGCTTAAAAAGTGTAAAAGAAGACAGATGTAAGTTCATGAGGGAGTTGGTTCCAATATCTTCCAACTGCATTAGAGAACACAGCATCCCCTGCCATGTTGTTAGATGTACATGTTGATACAAGTAGTTTATTAGATGAGCGTAAAGTCGTAAGGTTTTGATATTGGGTGATGAGGCTAGAAAGTATTGGGGTAATCGTAGGTTGGAAGAGGGTCTTGTGGGCAATGGTGAGTTGGTTAAAGTGAATCTGATTCTGAAGCTCTAACCAGCCTGTTTCAGGTTATAGCAGTGATGGGTTCTGAAGGGGGAAGCAGTAGCAAATCTGGCAATGCTGTTATATGAGTTGGCTAGCTTGTTAAGGTTATTTTTTGACAGGTTAGTATGCACTGAAGAAGCACAGAGAAGTGTGGAGATAAGGTGGGAATGGGCAATAGTGGTTCTGGCTAGTGGAGAGAGAAAGGGTTTAATCCTATAAAGGGAGCCTAGTTTCCTGTTGACAGTTTTTATGGTATTGTTGATGTGGATTTCAAAGTTCAGGTTGTTATCAATGGTTACCCCTAGAAGTTTAGTTGTTGGATCAGGAGATATGAGTATACCATTGTTGGATAAGACTGAAAAGTTTATTAGGGGTGACTTACGGGTAGGAGTGAAGAGGAAGAGTTTGTTTTTTTGGGGGTTCAAGAGGAGGCAGCATTGTAGAAACCAGTTTCTGTTATATTAAACATTGTCCGAGTTAGAGTCTGCAGTTGGTATTGAGATTTAGCTGAGAAGATTATTGTCGAATCATCTGCGTATTGTACACAGTTAGCTGGAGGAATAGCTAGGTTAAAGTCATTGATAAATAATGAGAAAAGGAGGGGGCCCAATATAGAGCCCTAAGGAACACCTAGGGTAAAAGGGAGATGGGATGATAGGTTGCTGTCCCATAGCACTACCTGTTGTCTATTGTCCAGGTAGGACTGGAACCATTTTACAGTCATTGTACCAGAGAAAAGGATTTTAGTGTATTAATAAGTAGATGGTGGTTGATCATGTCAAATGCTTTTGAAAGGTCGATGAAAAGTGCTGAAGAGAGAAGATTGCTATTACGGTTATTATTGATGCTGTCAGTGAAGGATAGGAGTGCAGTTGTACTGTGGAAAGGCCTGAAGCGATGTTGACATTTGGCTAGTAAATTGTTCTGAAGTAGATGGTCTATGGATACACTTTTCCATTATTTTAGTTAATGGGGAGAGTAGTGTTACAGGACGATAGTTAGAATATTCTATGGAGTTTCCACCCTTGTGTAGGAGGATAATGTGGGAGATTTTCCAGATGGCGGGAATAGTGCTTTTTTGTATGGTTCTACTTAGCAGTGATACAGGATATGCTATGGCTTTGGCTGCCTTTTGCAGATATTCAGCAGGTAGCTGGTCAGCTGAGGGGGTAGTAGGTTTTAGCTTATGTAAAAGGTTGCAGATGAGAAGTTGGGACTTGTTGCAGGTTTAGTGTTGGAAGAGAGTTAGTAGTAAAGGTTGGAAGGACAGAGCTATCGGCTGTTAGTTGATTAGCAAGTGTTTGGATGGTCTCTGTGAAGTATACCATCTAGATGCCAGAAAATAAGAAATTTGGAAAACCTGAAAGAAAATCAACCAGAAAAGGTGAGGGGAAAATACTGTCTGGGAAGGATTCAAGAGGTAGCTTCCAATAAATTAGAGGAAAAAAATAAATCAAATGTACTCAGAAAAGATTACAGTAAATGAAACAATGAAGGAACATATCAACTCAAATAACACATGAAGAGAAAAAAATACAAGAAGCTTTATCTACCTGCTCATATGAATCATAAAACTGCTAAAATCAGAGACTGAAATGAAGAAAAAGCTGGATAAGTATTAAGCTTCCCAAGAAGAGCGGTTTCAAAACACAGTACAGTGAGAAGATAGTGTGTGCAGAATAAACCTGAGATTTTCTGCTGTACCAGGGAAACAGGAAGGAACAGATTTTATTAATTTTATGAAAGCACAAATAAGCAACTGGACTAGGTGCTCCACAGCATGATCTGTTAACTGACAAAGCAAATAAGAGTGTATGCCCCTAACCTGGCTATGAGAAAGCAGCCAAGACCAATATTAGTAAAGCTGCAATCATACTAGCAGAAACAGCTGATCCTGACAAACCTGTGGCAGAAGGGCAAAGTATTAAAAATTGAAGGCAGAATGAGTACTGACTTATACATGCAAATAGCAAAGTCGCAGGAGATGGATTTGGAAAGAAATGAGGATTGTGAATTTGACAAAGAAAGGAATTTGAGGATGGATATTAATCATAACATCAGAGACAAAAGAAAAGGGGAGTAATTATACTAAATGCTAGAGGAGATCCAATACTGACAGAAGAGGGAAAAAAAGACAATAACAACAGATTTCTGGTAGTAAAGGGCTACGTCAAGGGAGGAGGATTATCCTGGCATGCATTTATATTCCACATAAAACTGCTATTATGGAGCTTAAGAAGTATTTGGGAGAAATGGTCAGCTTTCAGCAGGGAATATTACTTATAGGTTTGACTGGAACTTGATTTGCACTAATGAGAATGTATCGGGGGACTTAAAAGGGAAAATATAACAAAAAGTACAGTTGTTACAATTACCATAAATGTAGACGTTAGAGTGTATTCACTGTTGCAGTCATTACAGTTGTGTAATCTGCTGGCAGGTTGCCCTCAGTCGGCCTGAATAACAAAGTCTTCGGTCCTGTGTCGGTTGCGGTCTCCCCTTCCATGACGTCAGGTCATCAGGGGTATAAAACATGCAGCCAATGCCATTTTATTCAGTTTTTCTTGCCCCAGATGTCAGGTGTCCCCCAAATAGGGAGTAAAAAATATATATATATATATATACACACACACATATATATATATATATATATATATATATATATATATATATATATATATGTATATACACACACACACATATATATATATATATATATATATATATATATATATATATACACACACACACACATATATATAAATATATATATATATATATATATATATATATATATATATATATATACACACACATATATATATATATATATATATATATACACACACATATATATATATATATATATATATACACACACACACACATATATATATATATATACACACACATTTATATATATATATATATATATATGTATATACACACATATATATATATATATAAATATATACACACACACACATATATATATATATATATATATATATATATATATATATATATATATATATATATATATATATATATATATATATATATATATTATATATATAAATAAACAGCAATATATGAAAATGCACTTGTTTGCAGCATAACCTTTACCTTCATCTAAAAGCAAATACACCACAAAGGCTTTAGAGTACAGTGAAGGAAAGAGAAGTTATAGAAAAGGGGGATGGCGGGTGGGTAACCCAGATTGCAACAGTGAATACACTCAAACACCTACATTTATGGTAAGTGTACACACCTGTACTATGTTCTTTGTGTTTCACTGTTGCAGTCATTACATCTGGGTAGAATCCCAAAGCTATGGATGGGGGGATGGAACTAAATTGCATTAGGAACGGTTATAAGACCCTGCAGAACTGCAGTGGCAAAGCCTGCCCTGGATTTAGAGAAAAGAGGCAAATGATAATGCTTTGTGAAGGTATGAACAGAGCTCCAAGTAGCAGCTTCTAGAATGTCTTTGGTTGGAACTCCTCTGAGAAAGGCTGCTGAGGTAGAGGCAGCTCTGGTGGAATGTGACCAGATTCCCTCTGGTACAGGTTTACCATGATGCAAGTAGCAGAAAAGTACAGTTTTGTACCTACCATAAATGTAGATGTTCGAAGATCCACATTGCTGCAGTCCTTACACTTGGGTAGTCCGCTGTCCTCGGTCGGCCCGAATATCAAAGTATAAGGCTGAAGTCGGTCAAGGCGCATTTGACTGACATCAGGACGTCAGGGTACAAATGCGCATGACCGACGCCATATCCTCAGTCTTTTCTTGCCCCAGATGTCAGAAGACCCTAAACATAAAGGTCTAAACCAAAAGACAGCAAACTAACAACCAACCACCCTTGCACTACTTATATGTACAATATATACAATACATACAATATTTACAACCCAACCCACACAACCACCTCTAACTACAGAGGGAAGGAGGGAGGTTGGACTGCAGCAATGTGGATCTTGAACATCTACATTTATGGTAGGTACAAAACTGTACTATGTTCTTCATCTCACATTGCTGCAGTCCTTACACTTGGGTAGAATCCCAAAGCAGAGGTACGGGAGGATGGTCAACTGGAAGCAGGAGCTGCCAAAATGCCCTGCAAACAGCAGTGGCAAAACCAGCCCTGGATTTAGAGTAAAGTGGTAGGTGATAATGCCTAGAAAAAGTATGCACTGAACTCCAAGTAGCTGCCTCCAAAATATCCTTGGTTGCCACCCCTCAAAAAGCTGTAAGTGGCAGTAGCCCTAGTGGAATGAGGCCTAATCCCAGCTGGAACCTCCTTGCCATGATGGGAATAACAGAAAGCAATGCAAAACCCAATCCACTTAGAAATAGTTTGTTTTGACACAGGCTTGCCCTGAGAACCCAAAGCAAAAGAAACAAACAACTGCTGAGACTGCCTGAACCCTTTAGTTCTGTCCAAATAATATAAGCAACTGCCTGTGTACATCTAAAGTGTGCAAAATCTTTTCCCTTTATTTTGGGGTTTGCATAAAAGTAGGCAAATGAATAGTTTGGTTTAAAGCCACACTAGAAACCACCTTAGGCATAAAGGAAGGATTAGTACGTAAAGATACCCTATCCTTATGGAAAATCAAGAAAGGCTCAACTGCCATAAGGGCCTGTAATTCAGAAACCCTTCTTGCAGAGGTAATGGCCAACAAAAGCAGTCTTCCATGATAAATATTTCAACTCAGAAGTAGCTGCAGGCTCAAAAGGTTGTAGAGTGAGTTTCTCCAACACAAAATTGAGATCCCAAGCAGGAGTAGGAGCTTCGCATTGGGGTCTTATATTCTTTGCCCCTCTAAGAAATTGCTTGAACAAAGGATGCGAAAACAAAGGAGGGTCACATTCATAGTGAGCTGAAATCGCTGCAGCATGAACCTTAATAGAAGAGAAGGACAAACCTTTGTCCAGTAACTCAGTAAGATATTGAAGAGCCACACTTAAATTAGGCTCAGAAACATCAAAATCCTTTGCTGCACTCCAAAATAAAAATCTCTTCCATTTATCTGCGTACACTTTCCTTGTACTAGGCCTTCTAGCTTCCAAAATCACATTCAAAACTTGTTGTGGAAGTGGAGACCTTCTATGGTTCAAAACAGAATATGCCAGGCTGTTAGGTGAAGAGAGTGAAGTTTGACATTGAGCAAATGGCTGTCCTCCTGTGACAACAGGTGTGGAATCGAAGGCAAAGGCCATGGAGGCTTCCGTACCAGACTTCTCAGTAATGGGTACCAGTGCTGTCGAGGCCAATCTGGAGCTATTAAAATCATCCTTGGCTTGCCCTGTCTGACCTTTAGAAGTACCTTTGAGAGGAGAGGCAGAGGTGGAAAGGCATACACATGAAGATTGCTCCAATTGAAAGAAAGAGCATCCACTTTCCAAGCTGTGGGATGAAACCTTTTTGTGCAAAACTTTGGCAGCTGATGGTTTTAGTGGAGAAGCGAACAGATCTATGTCTGGAGTTCCCCAGGACACTGTCAAATTCTGAAATACATGAGGATCCAATTTCCACTCGTGGGGATCCATAATCCGTCTGCTCAACACATCTGCTAAGGAGTTCTGTGCTCCTGGCAGAAACCTTGCCTGAAGATTGAGCTGTAAACTGAGAGCAGTCTCCCACAAAATCATTGCTTGCCTGCATAGAGGATAAGAATGCGTTCCCCCTTGCTTGTTGATGTACCACATGACAGTTGTGTTGTCTGTTAGAATCAACACCTGCCCTGGAAGAAGTAAATCCTTGAAAGCTATTAATGCAAACTGGACTGCTAACATCTCCTTCAGATTGATATGTAGATGTTGTAGTCTGGCAGGCCACTTGTCTTGTATCCACTTTCCATTTAGATGAGCTCCCAAGCTTTGTCTGAGGCATTTGTCGTTGAAAACTGACTCGGCTCTGGCCGGGTCACAGAGAGTCCCTTGTTTAGGTGACATTCCTGAGCCCACCACAAAAATTCCTTTTGAATGCAAGGTATTATTGGAATGACAGTGTCCAGATCCTGGCAGTGCTGTGTCCATACATTTTTGAGATACCATTGCAGCTTCCTCATATGCAGTTTGGCATTGGGAAGCACCAGAATACAAGATGCCATGAACCCTAAGGCTTGAAGGACTGTCCTTGCAGTCAGCCCGGACTGATGAGATAGTTGATGGAAATAAAGGGAAAGACTCTTTTGTTTGTCCGGGGTTAAACAGGCCATCTGGGATGCTGTATTCAGTCTTACACCCAGAAAGCACATGTCCTGAGAGGGTACTAGACTGGACTTTATTTCGTTCACAGAATACCCCAGGCATCTTAGCACTGCTATCACATATTCCAAATGATGAAGAAGCTCTTCCCTTCCTTGAGCCAGAATCAGGCAGTCGTCCAAATAAGGATAGATCTGTATTCCTTTTAGCCTGAAGAAAGCTATCACTGGAGCCAGAACTTTGGTGAACACTCTGGGCGCAGTAGATAAGCCAAAGGGCAATGCAGAGAACTGATAGTGAGAAGTCCCAGCTCAAAAACGCAGATACGTCCTGCAACTTAGTCTGATAGGAACATGAAGGTAAGCCTCCTTGAGATCCAAAGTTACCATCCAATGATCTTTGCCCAGCAGAGGTAAAGGCTGTTGTAACGTCAACATTTTGAACTTGGGAATGTCCAGATAAGTGTTGAGGATAGATAAATCCAAAATTGGTCTCCACGTGTTCCCCTTCTTTGGTACTAGGAACAGGCGAGAATAAAATCTAGCCCACTTCTGGCATAGGGACCGGCTGTATAGCTAGTTGAAGTAACAGAGAAATTTGTGAGCCTCTATTCTTTGCTGAGGAGGAACGTCTGGCATGCCTCTGAAAGGAGGCAAGGTATGGAAATAAAACCTGTAACCGTGGTGTATGATATCCAATACCCATTTGTCTTGGGTAATTAAACTCCAATTTTCTTTGAAAAGTGCCAACCTTCCTCCCAAAGGTGCTGCCAGACGAGAAGGCTCTGGCAGCTGAAAAGGTAGGTCATTGGGTCTGTTTACGAAAGGACTGACCCCTGCCCTCACCAGAAGACTGTGCAGGAGAACTCCCTGTTCTAGGCCTGAAAGAGCCCTGAGCTCTCCCTACCACGTCTAGATCTACCCTAGACTGGGAACCATAAGAAGGATACGTCCACCCTTTAGCAGGCCAATTTCTACTAAACTTTGGAGGCTGAACCTGCAAAAAATCTTTAACAGTCTGCATAGACTTAGCCTTGTCTTCCATTTTCTTTAAAACTGCCTCAACAGGAGAACCAAACAACACATCAGATTGTAAAGGAGCATCTAAATCCTTGTTTTAACATGGTCAGATAAATTTTGATCCCTCAACCAGGCGTGTTCAGAAGAACTGACCCAGTGGCAGCCACCTGAGACGAGGCCTGTACAGCATCAAAACCACATTGCAAAGAATGCTTACCCACCTGTTCAGAAACATGTACCAAATCCTGTAACTCTTTACAATCAATACCTTCCGCCAGAGCATCAACCTTAGACTTCAACTGTGAAAGGAGATAGTTTTGGTATTTTAACATGTGAAACTGGCAATTCAAAGCCCTCATAGCAGAGTAGAAGAGGTATAAACTTTCTTTCCCCATCTATCCAAGGCCGCGCCTTCTTTATCTGCAGGAACCGGATTCTTGACAACAGAAGCCTTAACACCTTTAGGCCCCTGGCTAACAGTTTCTGGGTCTGCCCTAGACTCTTAAAAGAGTTATATTAAACATTGTCCGAGTTAGAGTCTGCAGTTGGTATTGAGATTTAGCTGAGAAGATTATTGTCGAATCATCTGCGTATTGTACACAGTTAGCTGGAGGAATAGCTAGGTTAAAGTCATTGATAAATAATGAGAAAAGGAGGGGGCCCAATATAGAGCCCTAAGGAACACCTAGGGTAACAGGGAGATGGGATGATAGGTTGCTGTCCCATAGCACTACCTGTTGTCTATTGTCCAGGTAGGACTAGAACCATTTTACAGTCATTGTACCAGAGAAAAGGATTTTAGTGTATTAATAAGTAGATGGTGGTTGATCATGTCAAATGCTTTTGAAAGGTCGATGAAAAGTGCTGAAGAGAGAAGATTGCTATTACGGTTATTATTGATGCTGTCAGTGAAGGATAGGAGTGCAGTTGTACTGTGGAAAGGCCTGAAGCGATGTTGACATTTGGCTAGTAAATTGTTCTGAAGTAGATGGTCTATGGATACACTTTTCCATTATTTTAGTTAATGGGGAGAGTAGTGTTACAGGACGATAGTTAGAATATTCTATGGAGTTTCCACCCTTGTGTAGGAGGATAATGTGGGAGATTTTCCAGATGGCGGGAATAGTGCTTTTTTGTATGGTTCTACTTAGCAGTGATACAGGATATGCTATGGCTTTGGCTGCCTTTTGCAGATATTCAGCAGGTAGCTGGTCAGCTGAGGGGGTAGTAGGTTTTAGCTTATGTAAAGGTTGCAGATGAGAAGTTGGGACTTGTTGCAGGTTTAGTGTTGGAAGAGAGTTAGTAGTAAAGGTTGGAAGGACAGAGCTATCGGCTGTTAGTTGATTAGCAAGTGTTTGGATGGTCTCTGTGAAGTATACCATCTAGATGCCAGAAAATAAGAAATTTGGAAAACCTGAAAGAAAATCAACCAGAAAAGGTGAGGGGAAAATACTGTCTGGGAAGGATTCAAGAGGTAGCTTCCAATAAATTAGAGGAAAAAAATAAATCAAATGTACTCAGAAAGATTACAGTAAATGAAACAATGAAGGAACATATCAACTCAAATAACACATGAAGAGAAAAAAATACAAGAAGCTTTATCTACCTGCTCATATGAATCATAAAACTGCTAAAATCAGAGACTGAAATGAAGAAAAAGCTGGATAAGTATTAAGCTTCCCAAGAAGAGCGGTTTCAAAACACAGTACAGTGAGAAGATAGTGTGTGCAGAATAAACCTGAGATTTTCTGCTGTACCAGGGAAACAGGAAGGAACAGATTTTATTAATTTTATGAAAGCACAAATAAGCAACTGGACTAGGTGCTCCACAGCATGATCTGTTAACTGACAAAGCAAATAAGAGTGTATGCCCCTAACCTGGCTATGAGAAAGCAGCCAAGACCAATATTAGTAAAGCTGCAATCATACTAGCAGAAACAGCTGATCCTGACAAACCTGTGGCAGAAGGGCAAAGTATTAAAAATTGAAGGCAGAATGAGTACTGACTTATACATGCAAATAGCAAAGTCGCAGGAGACGGATTTGGAAAGAAATGAGGATTGTGAATTTGACAAAGAAAGGAATTTGAGGATGGATATTAATCATAACATCAGAGACAAAAGAAAAGGGGAGTAATTATACTAAATGCTAGAGGAGATCCAATACTGACAGAAGAGGGAAAAAAAGACAATAACAACAGATTTCTGGTAGTAAAGGGCTCGTCAAGGAGGAGGATTAAACTGGCATGCATTTTTATTCCACATAAAACTGCTATTATGGAGCTTAAGAAGTATTTGGGAGAAATGGTCAGCTTTCAGCAGGGAATATTACTTATAGGTTTGACTGGAACTTGATTTGCACTAATGAGAATGTATCGGGGACTTAAAAGGGAAAATATAACAAAAAGTACAGTTGTTACAATTACCATAAATGTAGACGTTAGAGTGTATTCACTGTTGCAGTCATTACAGTTGTGTAATCTGCTGGCAGGTTGCCTCAGTCGGCCTGAATAACAAAGTCTTGGGTCCTGTGTCATGGTCTCCTCTTCCATGACGCAGGTCATCAGGGGTATAAAACATGCAGCCAACGCCATTTTATTCAGTTTTCTTGCCCCAGATGTCAGGTGTCCCCAAATAGAGTAAAAATATATATATATATATACACAAACATATATATATATATATATATATATATATATATATATATATATATATATATATACACACATATACACACATATATATATATATATATATATATATATATATATATATATATACACACACACACACACATATATATATATATATACACACATATATATATATATATATATATATATATAAATATATACACACACATATATATATATATATATATATATATATACACACATATATATATATATATATATATATATATATATATATGTATATACACACATATATATATATATATATATATACGCACACATATATATATACATATATATATATATATATATATATATATATATATATATATATATATATATATATATATATATATATATATTATATATATAAATAAACAGCAATATATGAAAATGCACTTGTTTGCAGCATAACCTTTACCTTCATCTAAAAGCAAATACACCACAAAGGCTTTAGAGTACAGTGAAGGAAAGAGAAGTTATAGAAAAGGGGGATGGCGGGTGGGTAACCCAGATTGCAACAGTGAATACACTCAAACACCTACATTTATGGTAAGTGTACACACACCTGTACTATGTTCTTTGTGTTTCACTGTTGCAGTCATTACATCTGGGTAGAATCCCAAAGCTATGGATGGGGGGATGGAACTAAATTGCATTAGGAACGGTTATAAGACCCTGCAGAACTGCAGTGGCAAAGCCTGCCCTGGATTTTGAGAAAAGAGGCAAATGAT
Organism: Protopterus annectens; assembly: GCF_019279795.1. Lineage (NCBI taxonomy): Eukaryota > Metazoa > Chordata > Ceratodontiformes > Protopteridae > Protopterus > Protopterus annectens. The sequence continues at coordinate 315,796,847 of NC_056742.1, read as the reverse complement.
AATGCTTTGTGAAGGTATGAACAGAGCTCCAAGTAGCAGCTTCTAGAATGTCTTTGGTTGGAACTCCTCTGAGAAAGGCTGCTGAGGTAGAGGCAGCTCTGGTGGAATGTGACCAGATTCCCTCTGGTACAGGTTTACCATGATGCAAGTAGCAGAAACTAATGCAGTGGCTTATCCACTTAGAAATAGTCTGCTTTGATATAGCCTTCGCCTCTGATCCTGAAGCAAATACCACCAGTAGTTGCTCAGACTTTCTTAGAGATTTGGTCCTGTCTAAGTACAATCTTAGTTGTCTGTGTACATCCAATGAATGCAGAATCCGGTCCCCCCTTGTTCTGCGGATTTGGGTAAAAAGGTGGCAGGTGAATAGTTTAGTTAAGAGCCACACTGGATACCACCTTAGGCATAAAGGAAGGATTGGTCCGGAGGGACACCCTGTCTGGGTAAAATGTAATAAAAGGCTCCACAGCCATGAGAGCCTGTAGTTCTGAAACCCTTCTTGCTGACGTGATTGCCAAAAGGAGAGCTGTTTTCCAAGATAAAAACTTTATATCCGCAGTAGCTGCTGGTTCAAAAGGAGGCAGGGCGAGTTTTTTCAGCACAAAAAGGAGTTGGTGATCTTCTGGGAGGCCTTAAATTTTTGGCCCCTCTTAAGATACTGTTTTAGCAGAGGATGAGAAAAGATGGTAGGCTGCATGTTGTAATGAGCTGAGATGGCAGAGGCATGGATTTTTATTGAAGAGAAGGATAGGCCTTTATCAAGCATCTCAGTCAAGTACGGTAAAATCTGAGGGATATTTGGTTTTGCTGTGTCCGTTCCTTGTGCTTGGTTCCAAGCACAGAATCTTTTCCATTTGTCAGCATAAGATTTTCTAGTACTAGGCCTTCTGGCTTCCAAAATGACATGCATAACAGATTTATTGAGAGGTGTTGTTTGAATAATTACATGATCAGCCATGCTGCAAGGTTCAGAGTTTGGGGCCGAGTGTGCAGAATTTGATTGTTCTGCTGAGACAGTAGATGAGGTATTTGAGGCAAGTTCCAAGGAGAAGGAGGGAGTTGAGACATATTCCATAGAATTGGGTACCAGTGCTGGTGAGGCCAGTCTGGAGCAATTAGGATAATTTTTGTTTTTTCCTGTCTGACCTTTAGTAAGACCTTGGGGAGAAGAGGCAGAGGGGGAAAGGCGTAGACTGACAGGTTTTTCTAACTGAAGGATAGGGCATCCACTTTCCATGCTTGTCTGTGATAAGTCCTTGTGCAGAATTTGTCCAGTTGATAATTTTGGGGGGAGGCAAATACATCTATGTCTGGGCTCCCCCATTTCTGTTGCTGAAGACTTGTGGATCCAGTTTCCACTCATGCGGGTCCATAAGATTTCTGCTTAGGTCGTCTGCCAGAGTATTTTGTTTTCCTGGCAGGAATTGAGCTTGAAGATGTACTTGGTAAGTCAAGGCTGTGTTCCACAATGCCATGGATAGTCTGCAAAGGGGGTAGGAATGTGCACCCCCTGCTTGTTTACGTACCACATAACCATGGTGTTGTCAGTCTTTATCAGTAGTTGCCCTGGATGAAGTAAGTCCTTGAAGGCTGTCAGAGCATTCTGAACAACTAGCATCTCTTTCTGGTTGATATGCAGATGCATTTGATTTGGGCTCCATATGCCCTAAATGCACCTCCCCACCAGATGGGCCCTCCAAGCATAGTCTGATGCATCTGTAGTTAGGGTTTGGGTGGCAGGGGGTAGAGTGAATGACAGTCCCTTGTTTTAGTGGCATGTCTCTGCCCACCAAAGAAACTCTTGTTGTAGGCAGGGAATGAGAGGAATCACTGTTTCCAGACTGTGACAATGTTGACTCCATAAACTTTTTAGGTACCACTGAAGTTTCCTCATATGCAGTCTTGCATATGGAATTAGTAGAATGCAGGGTGCCATGAACCCCAAAGCCTGAAGAATTTGCCTTGCAGATAACTGGGTTTTTGTTGCCATCTGTTTGAAGTATATAGTCAGTTGCCTTTGTTTGTCTGGTGTAAGGTAAGCCATCTGGGCAGGTGTATTCAAGCTTGCACCCAGGAATGTAATTTTTTGAAAGGGTACCAGTTGTGATTTCTTTTCGTTTATTGTGTACCCTAGGCATGTTAGAAGCCTTTTTACAAACGCCAGATGTTGAAGAATGTCCTTGTTTTCTGCTTGAATGAGACAGTCGTCCAAATAAGGATAAATCTGTATGCTTCTTTGTCTGCAAAATGCAATTACTGGTCCCAGGTACTTTGTAAAGACCCTGGGTGCAGTAGATAAGCCAAAGGGCAGTGCAGAGAATTGGTAATGCATAAAACCTGCCTTGAAGCGGAGGTATCTTCTGCACAATTCCATTATTGGGCTATGCAGGTATGCCTCTTAAGTCTAGAGTCACTAACCAAGCGTTCTTGCCCAGCATAGGCAGTAGTTGTTGTAAAGTCAGCATCTTGAATTTTGGAATGCCCAGGAACATGTTCAAAATCGATAAGTCCAGTATTGGACACCAGGCATAATCTTTTCTGGGTACCAGGAACAGCCTTGAGTGAAAACCTTGTCCTTTTTCCTGTTCTAGTACTGGCTGAATAGCCCCCATATCCATGAGGGATGTAAAGTACAGTTTTGTACCTACCACAAATGTAGCTGTTCGAGTGTATACACTGCTGCAGTCATTACACTTGGGTTATCCTGCCGTCAGGCGGTCCCGCAGTCGGCCTGAGTTCCAAAGTCTTGGTCCGACATCGGTTGCTGTCGCTTCTTCCCTGATGTCAGTGCGACAGGGGTATATAAGATGCAGCAGACGCCATTTTCTTCAGTTTTTCTTGACCCAGATGTTAGGTGCCCCCAAAAAGGTAGGCAATGCAAATTGCTAATAAAACATACATATGAAAAGCAATCAAAAACTTTCAGTTACCAGCAAATACTCCCCATAGGTAGTAAAGGGTAGAAGACTTAGGTACGTACCAGCAAGTAAGAGGGGAAGGAGGGAGGGTAACCTGGACAGCAGCAATGTATACACTCGAACATCTACATTTATGGTAGGTACAAAACTGTACTATGTTCATCATGTTACACTGCTGCAGTCATTACACTTGGGTAGAATCCCAAAGCTGAGGTAGGGTGGCTGGTTCTATAAGGCATTAGGGGTAGCTATTAGGCCCTGCAGCACTGCAGTGGCAAAGCCAGCTCTGGATTTAGAGTAAAGAGGCAGATGGTAATGCTTGGTAAAGGTATGTACAGAACTCCAAGTTGCTGCTTCCAAAATCTCTTTGGTAGGTACTCCTCTGAGGTAGGCAGTTGAAGTAGCTGTTGCCCTAGTGGAATGAGACCTAATGCTGTTAGGTACAGTTTTCCCATGGTGTGTATAGCAGAAACGTATACAGTGTCCTATCCATTTTGAAATGGTCTGTTTTGAAATGGCTTTTCCCCTGTGCTCCTGCAGCATATGCTACAAACAATTGCTCAGTTTTCCTGAAAGCTTTGGTTTTGTCCAAGTAGAAACGTAACTGCCTGTGTATGTCCAAAGAATGCAGAAGTCTCTCCCCTTTATTCTGTGGGTTTGGATAAAAAGTTGGCAAATGAATAGTTTGGTTTAGAGCATACTTGATACCACCTTTGGCATAAAAGTAGGGTTTGTTCTTAAAGACACCCTGTCTTGGTGGAAAATGATGAAAGGTTCCACTGTCATTAGTGCCTGTAATTCTGAAACTCTTCATGCTGAGGTTATTGCCAGGAGCAGAGCAGTTTTCCAAGAGACATATTTTAAGTCTGCTGAGTTTGCTGGCTCAAAAGGAGGTAAAGTTATTTTTTTCAACATGAAGTTGAGGTCCCAAGTTGGAGTTGGTGCTCTACGGGGCGGTCTTATGTTTTTAGCCCCTTTGAGGTACTGTTTTAGTAAAGGATTAGAAAAAATAGGTGGGTCCGTGTTGTAATGAGCAGAGATGGCAGAGGCGTGGATCTTGATGGATGAGAAGGAGATGCCTTTGTCCAGCATCTCAGTTAAATATTGCAGTATCTGAGGAATATTTGGGACAAGAGGGCCAAGGCTGTAAGCCTGGTTCCAGGCACTGAATCTCTTCCATTTATCCGAATAGGCTTTCCTGGTGCTAGGCCTTCTGGCCTCCAGAATGACATCCATAACAGCTTTGGAGAGAGGCATTGCTTGCTTGACCAAGGAATTTGCCATGCAGCCAGGTTTAAAGTCTTTAACTGGCTGTGATGCATCTGATTGTTGTGCTGAGTCAGATGATGTGGAATTTGTGGTAAAATCCAGGGTGGACCTTGTGCTAAGTTCTTCAAGATTGGGTACCAGTGCTGGCATGGCCAGTCTGGGGCAATCAGGATCATCCTTGGCTTTTCTTGCCTGGCTTTTATGAGTACCTTTGGAAGGAGAGGTAGTGGTGGGAAAGCATATACTTGTAGGTTTTTCCAGCTGAATGAGACGGCATCCACTTTCCATGCTTGTGGGTGTTAAGTCCTTGTGCAGAATTTCTGTAGCTGGCAGTTCATTGGGAATGCAAACAGATCTATGTCCGGGCTCCACCATTTTTGTGTTATCATTCTGAATATTTGTGGATGTAATTTCCACTCGTGCGGATCCATGATGTTTCTGCTTAAGTCGTCTGCCAGTGTGTTTTTCTCTCCTGGCAGGAATTGTGCTTGCAGGTGAACTTGATAGATTAGAGCTGTGTTCCGCAAGGTCATGGCTTGTCTGCAGAGGGGATAAGAATGAGTGCCCCCTTGCTTGCTTATGTACTGTGGTGTTGTCTGTCTTTAGTAGTAGTTGTCCTGGATGCAGAAGGTCCTTGAAAGCTATAAGGGCATTTTGTACAGCTAGCATCTCTTTTTGATTGATGTGAAGATGCCTTTGTTCTGCGGGCCACTTGCCCTGAATACATTTTCCTGCCATGTGTGCTCCCCAGGCATAATCCGATGCATCTTTTGTCAGTGTTTGCCTGGCTGTGGGTTGAGTGAAAGGCTGTCCCTTGTTGAGGTGACATGCTTGAGCCCACCATCGAAACTCCTGTTGAAGGCAAGGAATTAGTGGTATTACTGTTTCCAAACTTTGACAGTGTTGAGAACAGACACTCTTTAGGTACCATTGTAGTTTCCTCATATGCAGTCTGGCATATGGAATTAGTAGTATGCAAGATGCCATGTAACCCAAGGCCTGCAGAATTTTTCTTGCAGGGAGTTGGGGTTTTGTTGCCATCAATTAAAAATATTGAGTCAGTTGTCCTTGTTTGTCTGGCGTGAGATAAGCCATCTGGGCCGTTGTATTCAAGCTGGCACCCAGGAATATTATCTCTTGTGAGGGCACCAGTTTTGACTTCTTTTTGTTTACTGTGTACCCTAGGCAACTTAGTAACTTTTTTACAAATGCCAGATGCTTTAGAAGAATGTCCTGGCTCTCTGCTTGAATCAGGCAGTCATCCAGGTACGGATCAATTTGAATTCCTTTCTGTCTGCAAAAAGCAATTACTGGTGCCAGGTACTTTGTGAAGACCCTGGGCGCAGTAGATAAGCCATAGGGCAGTGCAGAGAATTGGTAGTGCATTGAACCAGCTATGAATCTGAGGTATCTTCTGCAGTTTTGTCTGATAGAGACATGCAGGTATGCCTCCTTGAGGTCCAAAGTTACGAGCCAAGCTTTCTTGCCCAGCATGGCAAGAAGCTGCTGTAGTGTCAACATTTTGAATTTCGGAACATCCAGGTAAGTGTTTAGAGAAGAAAGATCCAGAATGGGCCTCCAGGCTTTGTCCTTTCTGAGAACCAGAAAGAGTCTTGAGTAAAATCCTTGTCCTTGTTCCTGTGTTGGTACCTTCTGAATAGCTCTCATGTCCATGAATGCTGTAATTTGTCTTTGAGCCTCTGCCCATTGATTTGGTGGCAGATTTGGCATTCCTTTTAACCTTGGCAGAGTGTGAAAGTGGAACCTGTAACCTTGAAATATAATGTTGAGAACCCATTTGTCTTTGGTGATCATATGCCAATTGTGACAGAAAAGTGCCAGTTTTCCTCCCAGGGGGGCTGCCAAGAGAGAACTGTTTGGCAGCTGTAGTGGGAAGTCATTGGGGCTGTTTTTTGTAAGGTTGAGGCCTGTCTTCCCTTCTTTCTGGGTTGATGCACCCCATTGTCGAGGCCTGTAAGGACCTTGTGGTTGACCTCTACCTCTTGGACGTCTGTATCTGCCCCTTTGAGGTCTGTCTGTAACTGGAAAGGACCAAATTTTTGTTGGCCAATTTCTGCTAAATCAAAGAGGCTGAACCTGTAAGAAATCCTTTACCATTTGCATAGATTTTGCCCTATCCTCCATTTTCTTTAATACCTCTTCTACCTTAACTCCAAATAAATCATCCTGCTGCAAAGGTGCATCCAATAATTTTGCTTTAACATGATCTGGTAAAGTCTGTTCTTTTAACCAAGCATGTCTTCTAATGACAGATCCTGTAACTGCTGCTCTACAGGAGGCCTCTAATTAATCAAAACCACATTGCAAAGAATGTTTTCCCACTTGTTCAGCTGCATGCAATAAATCCTGCATTTCTTTATAATCAGGAGGATCTGAGTTTGGAAGCATTTTTTGTTTCAACTGAGACATCAAATATTGTTGGTATTTTAGCATGTGAAACTGGCAACTTAAGGCCCTCATTGCTAAAGTTGCAGATGTATATACTTTCTTCCCCCATCTGTCTAATGCTCTGGAATCTCTGTCAGAGGGGACTGGATTCTTTGCCTTTACCCCTTTGGGGCCCTGAGAAATAGTTTCAGGGTCAGCAGCAGGGCTTTTATCAAGAAATTTGTGAGAGTCAGGGACTCTATAGTATCGGTCAGGCTTAACTGGAGCAGGAGGTAAAGAATCAGGATTTAAACTGGATTCAGTATACACATCATCCACAATGTCTAACACTGGCGGAAAAGCAAGGGGTCTGTATTGAGGTAATAAAAGGAAATGTCTGAGCCTTTTCTTGGATTCTGAATAATCCTGGCCCTCCCAATGGAAATGCTCCCTCATGGTATGCAAGGTTTCCCCAAAGGAGTAGTCCTCTGGCGGAGAGGCTGAAGGAATTGATTCCTCAGCATCAGAATCCTCATAAGGGGGTAAAGAGTATCCTAGGTCTGAGGATGAATCTGAAGAGATGGATACCTGGTCGGATGAGTCATAGTCTACATCCTGTCTAGGCCTTTTAACAGGAGGGGGATGGAACCCCCTGATCAGATTGATTAAGTCTTCGGCCATTTTGAGCATTTGTTTCTTAGGCATGGAGGCCTGTCCTGGTGAATACTGAATTTGTTTCTTTGTTTTTAAAGGAATTTTAGACTTAGCAGAAGATTTAATGGTTAACGGAGTAGGTCTGTAAACACCTTCTGAAGCTACGGATTGTTCAGCTACTCCGGATCCCTCTGAAGGGTTAGTCTAGGTAGGCTGTAAATCAGGTGCGTCCGAAGGCCCAGCCATCTCCACGTGGGAGTCAGAGGAGGCTTGAGGTTCTAAACATGCGGTCGTCAGGGGCTGCAAAGGTGCCTCGCTGAAAACTGGAGAACCAGCGACTGGCCTAGAAGAGGCTTCATCGTCAGTTTTGGGCCTCAGATGCCTGTCCTTGTCTTTGCACTTTTTGTGTATTCCGGTCGTCGGTAGTTCTGACGGCATGGTATAATTGAATTTTCTGTCAAAATAATGTCGGGCAAAATCAAACCGACGTTTAATAGTGTGCTTGTCTAACCTAGCACAAAACCGATACCTGTGACGTCGTGGTCTGGGCCTAGGCATGGGATACAATAGGAATGGGAATCCTTATGAGGTATTTGCTTCCCACAAGAAATACAGTTATTAACTTTTACTGACATCGGTCTGAGGCAAGAAAAAGTTTCCCCAACGGGGTACTTAGCTTTATAGAAGACTTCGGTTCTGGATTCAGAATGAAAATCTCAGGAGTCGGCCGACCGGCACTTGCGAACTGCTGTTGCTTCGGGCACCACGTGGCAAGAAAGACTGAAGAAAATGGCGTCGGCTGCATCTTATACACCCCTGTCACACTGACGTCAGGGAAGAAGAGACAGCAACCGACGCCGGACCAAGACTTTGGAACTCAGGCCGACTGCAAGACCGCCTGACGGCAGGATAACCCAAGTGTAATGACTGCAGCAGTGTAACACGATGAACATCTTGTTTCTGAGCCTCTGCCCAATGATTTTGTGGCAGATTTGGACAACCGTTTGGAATTGGCAAAGTATGGAAATGAAATCTGTACCCCTGGGATACTATGTTTAATACCCACTTGTCCTGGGTAATTAACTGCTAATTTTGAACATGAAGTGCTAATTATCCCCCCAAGGGGGCTGCCAAAAGACAAGTGCTTGGTGATGGTAGAGGGGAAGTCATTCAGACTGCTTACTGTAGGGGTTGTGCTTTGTTTCCCCCAGATTTGGAGGTGGAGGCACCCCATTGCTTTGACCTGTAAGAACCCTGTGATTGGTATCTAGAGCCTTTTGAGCATCTGAATTTGCCTTGAGAGGCTCTGTTGGACAGAGGAAAGGACCAATTTTTAGTAGGCCAGTGCCTACTGAATCTGGGAGGCTGCACTTGTAAGAAATCTTTTACAGTTTGCATAGATTTTCTCTTTGTCTTCCATTTTCTTTAAAACCTCTTCTGCCTTATTACCAAACAGAGTGTCATGCTGTAAAGGGGCATCCAACAATTTAGCTTTAACATGATCAGGCAGATTTTGCTCCTTGAGCCAGGCATGCCTTCTAATCACAGATCCAGTAACTGTGGCCCTGCAAGAGGCCTCCAAGGAATCAAAACCACATTGCAAAGTATGCTTTCCAACCTGTTCTGCTGCATGCAATAATTCCTGTAATTCCCTATTTTCCACACAATCAGAAATCAACGTCATTTTCTGCTTCAATAGGCCCATAAAGTACAGTTTTGTACCTACCATAAATGTAGATGTCCGAACAGGATAGCATCTGCAGTCATAACAAATGGGTTGTCCTGTCGTCAGGCAGCCCTTCGGTCGGCCGGATTTCAAAGTCTGGGTCCGGCTTCGTCTGATGTCGCACTTCACCCGACGTCATCTCTGCTGGTCTTCGGGTATAAAGGCATCAGCCGACGCCATTTTCCTCAGTGTTTCTTGCCCCAGATGCCAGTTGCCCTCTTGGAAAGCTAAATTTTGGATAAATGCCAATGTTTCCAAAAAAGTAGAAGGCAGACACAAAAAATAAGCATGTATGTACATATATACAAACAAATACACCATAAGAGACTCCCCCCCAGCTAGCTAATAGGAGGGTAAATACCCTAGGAGTACCACAGAGGGAAGGAGGGTGGGTAATCCTGACTGCAGATGCTATCCTGTTCGGACATCTACAGTTATGGTAGGTACAAAACTGTACTATGTCCTTCAAGGTAGCATCTGCAGTCATAACAAATGGGTAGAATACCATAGCCAACTAGGGGTGGAGGAAGAAAAATTATGGTGTAGTTAGGATCCCTTGCAGTACAGCAGTGGCAAACCCTGCTCGGGATCTAGAGTATAGAGGTAAATTATAATGCTTGGCAAATGTATGCACGGAGGTCCAAGTAGCCACCTCAATAATGTCCTTGGTTGCCACTCCTCGTAAGAAAGCTGTGGTAGTGGCTGTAGCCCTTGTAGAATGAGGTCTTATGTTCTGTGGAATTGGTTTTCCATGGTAGGAGTAACAGAATCTTATGCAATTTCCTATCCATTTGGAGATTGTCTGTTTGGAAATTGCTTTTCCTTCTCTTCCTGTTGCATAGGCTACTAAAAGCTGGTCAGTTTTTCTGTTACCTTTGGTTCTGTCCAGGTAGTAGCGTAACTGTCTATGTACATCCAAGGTATGCAGCAGTCTTTCCCGCCCTGTTCTGTGGATTGGGAAAGAAGGTAGGTAGGTGGATTGCCTGGTTTAAAGACACTCTGGATACCACCTTAGGCATAAATGTAGGATTAGTTCTCATGGAGACCCTATCTTGATGGAAGATTAGGAAGGGTTGTACTGCCATTAAGGCCTGTAGTTCCGAAACCCTCCTTGCTGAAGTAATTGCCAGTAGGAAAGCAGTTTTCCATATTAGGTGTTGAAGATCTGCTGTTGCTGCTGGTTCAAATGGAGGGAGTGTCAATTTTTCTAGCACAAAGTTCAAGTCCCATGCTGGTAATGGTGGTTTCCTAGGAGGTTTTACATTCTTGATCCCTCTGAGGAACTGCCTGAGTAGAGGATGAAAAGACAGGTGGATCAAGCTGTATTCTGCTGAAATAGCTGATGCATGTATCTTGATGGAGGAATAAGACAGGCCTGTATGTAGAAGCTCTGCCAAGTACTCCAGGATGTTAGCAATATCTATGTTCGACACATCTTTTCCTCTTTCAGTACTCCAAATGACAAACCTTTTCCATTTTCCTGCATAGTTCCTTCTTGTTGAAGGTCTGCGGCTTCAAGGATAATGTCTTTAACCCTTTGGGATAGGTCTGGGTTAGTTGCTGCTATGTGATGTTCCAGGCAGTCAGTTGCAATGTTTTTAGGTTTGGATGCATGATGTTGTAGTTGTTCTGAGTTAACATCAAAGGCATCAGGGTATTGACCACATTCTCCCCGAGACATGCTCCTCAGCAATGGGTACCAGTGTTGTCTTGGCCAATTCGAGCTATCAGGATTATCCTTGGACGTTCCTCTTTGATTTTCAGTAGTACCTTGTGCATCAAAGGAAGAGGTGGAAATGCATATGCTGTCAGGCCTTTCCAACTGAAGGATAGAGAGTCCACCTTCCATGCAAGTGGGTGGCATGTCCTTGTGCAGAATTTTTGAGCTGGTAATTGAGTGGGGATGCGAATAGGTCTATTTGTGGCATTCCCCATTTCTTTGTGATGGCCTTGAAGATGTCCGGGTGTAGCATCCATTCGTGAGCATCCGAGGTGGTTCTGCTTAACATGTCTGCTAGGGTGTTTTCTTTTCCCGGCACAAACATTGCCTGTAACTGGATGTTGTAGCTCAGAGCCATATTCCAAAGGTCCAGAGTCATTCTGCATAGGGGTATGAATGAGTGCCTCCTTGTTTGTTGATGTACCACATGACTGTGGTGTTGTCTGTCCTTATCATTAAATGGCCTTCTTTGAGGAATGGTCTGAATTTCTGTATTGCTAGTTTTACTGCCAGCATTTCTTTTTGGTTTATGTGCAGGTGCAGCTGGTCTTGAGTCCACAATCCTTGTATGCATTTGTCCAACATGTGCGCCCCCCAGCCTAGGTCTGAGGCGTCCGTTGTGATGGTTTGGCTTGCTTGAAAGTTGTGGAAGGGTAAGCCTGGGTTTGACTGGCATGCTTGAGCCCACCATAGGAACTCCTGTTTCAGGCATGGGATTAGTGGGATTTCGGTTTCTAAGCTGTGCCTGTGTTGAGACCATAAATTCTTTAGGTACCACTGTAGCTTTCTCATATGCAGTCTGGCATGTGGGACCAAGATTATGCATGATGCCATGAAGCCCAAGGCCTGCAGTACTTTTCTTGCTGTTAGTTTGTTCTGCTTTGTTAATGCCAAGAAGTAAAGAGGAGTTGTTTTGTTTTTCTGCAGTTAGGAATGCCATTTGTTTTACTGTGTCCAAATCGCACCCAAGAATGTTCTTGTTTGGGATGGTATCAGTCTTGACTTTTGTAAATTGACTGTGTATCCCAGGGCTTGTAGTAAGCAAATGACTCTGTAGATCTGTTGTCAGCTTGCTTTTGTTGTCCACTTGTAACAGGCAGTCGTCCAGGTATGGATAAATTTGTATTCCTGTAGCCTGCAGTGAGCGATTACTGATGCCAGGCATTTTGTGAATACTCTGGGCAGTAGATAAGCCAAAGGGCAATGCTGAGAATTGATAATGCTCTGATCCTGCAAGAAATCTGAGGTATCTTCTGCAATTTGGTCGTATGGGGACGTGCAGGTATGCCTCCTTGAGATCTAGAGTTACCAGCCAACACTCCTTGCCCAGCATGGGAAGAAGTTGCTGTAGGGTCAGCATTTTGAATTTTGGGACAATGATGTATGTGTTCAAGATGGACAGGTCGAGAATAGGTCTCCAACTTTTCTCTTTTCTTGGTACTAGGAAGAGTCTGGAGTAGAATCCTTTGCCCTGTTCTGTTATTGGTACTCTTTCCACAGCTCTCATCTTTGTTAATTCTGCTATCTGCTTTAGAGCTTCTGTTTTTTTGATTTGGAGGTAGGTTTGGCATTCCTCTTTTTACTGGTAAGGTGTGGAAGTGGAACCTGTAGCCTTGGTCGATGGTTTGCAAAATCCACTTGTCCTTTGTGATACAGTGCCAATTTTTCGAAAATAAGGCTAACTTTCCGCCTAAAGGTGCTGCTATTTGCTCCCTGGTAGGTGGTGTCAGAGCCAAGTCACTGTGATTGTCCTGTTGTAGTGGCAGTGGTTGTGTCTGTGCTTCGGTTATTGCCTTGCCACTGTCGTCCTCTGTAGGCACCTCCTCTGGATTGATTTCTGCCTCTAGAGCGTCTATTCCTGCCTCTTTGAGATTTTGAGGAGTCTGGAAAGGACCAATTTTTGGCAGGCCAGTTCCTGCTAAACCTTGGGGGCTGAACCTGTAAGAAATCCATAACTGTTTGTACAGATTTTGCCTTTTCTTCCATTTTCTTCATTACTTGCTGAGCAGGTGTACCGAATAGACTGGCCTTATCCATAGGAGCATCTAACAGCTTTGCTTTAACATGATCCGGCAAGACCTGTTCTTTCAACCATGCATGCCTTCTTATCACTGTGCCAGTCATGGCTGATCTAAATGAAGCCTCCAGTGCATCATAGCCACATTTTAAAGAATGGTTACTAACCTGTTGGATGTTATTCACCATTTCTAAAACATATTTCTTATCTAAGGAGTCATCAGAAGACAGCTTCTTAGTTAACTGATCAAGCATAAACTCTTGGTATTGGATCATATGAAACTGGCAGTTTAAAGCTCTAGCTGAGAGAGTGGCAGAGGTGTAAACTTTTTTCCTCCATCTCTCTAAGGACCTGGATTCCCTTTCAGAAGGAGTAGGGTTTTTTGCGGAGGTCGAGGCTACTGCCTTAGGCCCCTGGGATATAGTCTCAGGATCTGCAAGTGGGGCCTTGTATAGGTGGTGATGAGTGTCTGGCACCCTGTAAAATCTATCTGGTTTGGCAGGGGCTGGAGGTAAAGTATCAGGAGCAGTGCAAACATCATTAAATGCATCATCCACAACAGGCAGTACTGGAGGTATAGCTAAGGGCCTATGTTGTGGTAAGTGCAGAAATGTCCTAAGCCTTTTTCTTGAATCTGAGAAATCTTGTCCCTGCCATTGGAATTGTTCTCTCATGGCATGTAAGGTTTCCCCAAAGGAAAATTCCTCTGGTGGAGAGGCAGATGGAATGGATTCTTCAGCATCGGAATCTTCATATGTAGACAAAGGAGCCTCTGGCTGGTCTGTAATGTCTGAGTCATCCACAGAATCAGAGGACACAGGCTCGGGGGGCTCTGCTCTAGATCTCTTTTCCGGTGGCTGAGAGGCCCTGTCTGGGTGAGATTGGGATCCCCTAATTAAGGATATTAAATCCTCTGCCAGAGTAAGCATTTGTGAACTAGAAGTGGGCCTGTGTGAGGGGGGCTTAACAGGCACTGATTTAACAGTTTTGGCTGCTTTAGCCCTGGCAAAGGCCTTAATAGACATGGCTGCAGGAGGCCTAGCAGCACCACGTGCTGGGGTAGAGACATCCAAAGGGATGGTGTCTGATAAATCACTAGGAACCACAGTAGTAGGCAAAACTTCTGAGGCCGATTCAACTAAGGTAGCAGGAGCCTCAGTAGTAGTCATGGATTCGGCTGAAGATTGATCGGTTTCTCGGTTTCGGCCGAAACCGAGACACTCGCGGCTTGCTTAACAGTGGTTTCGGCCGAAACCGCGGACCGCGAGTGTCGGTCTTTTTCTTTGCGTTTTTTAACAATTTGGGTAGTCGGAGGATCCGACGGCATAATGTACGCAAAATCTGAGCCAAAAAACTGTTCAGCAAACTCCGACCGACGCCTAAGCGCTCGGCCGGTTGAAGGAAGCACAGGCAGAACAGGCTGCTACGCGTGGTCTGGGCCTAAGCAAGGCAGACAGTAAGAGTGGAAATCTTTATGAGGTATTTGTTTCCCACAAGTTAAACAGTTATTGACTTTTTCTGACATTGGCTGAGGCAAGAAAGAGTCCCCAACGGGGTACTTAGCTTTTTAAGTCTTCGAAGTAGTATTCGGTAGTAGTAATCTCTGGATCTGACCGACCGGCACTTGCGAACAGCTTCTGCTTCGGGCGCCACGCGGCAAGAAAGACTGAGGAAAATGGCGTCGGCTGATGCCTTTATACCCGAAGACCAGCAGAGATGACGTCGGGTGAAGTGCGACATCAGCCGAAGCCGGACCCAGACTTTGGAATCCGGCCGACCAAAGGGCTGCCTGACGACAGGACAACCCATTTGTTATGACTGCAGATGCTACCTTGAAGGACATCATGCTGTTGATATTTAAGTATATGAAACTGGCAGTTTAAGGCCCTAATTGCCAAGGTTGCAGACGTATAAACCTTCTTTCCCCATCTATCCAGCGTCCTGGAATCTCTATCAGAGGGGGTAGGATTTTTGGCTGTAGAGGCCTTTACACCTTTGGGACCCTGTGAGATAGTTTCAGGATCAGCAGCAGGATTTTTGAATAGAAATTTGTGGGAGTCAGGAACCCTGTACTATCTGTCTGGCTTACTAGGAGCCGGACGTAGAGAAACAGGAGCCATGCTTGATTCTGAAAACACATCATCAACAATGTCTAATACAGGAGGTATAGCCAAAGGCCTATGCTGAGGAAGAAGGAGGAAATCCCCAAGCCTCTTTTTTGATTCTGAGAAATCCTGACTCTCCCAATGAAAATGTTCCCTTAAAGTACACAAGGTTTCTCCAAAAGACTAATCCTCAGGAGGAGATGCAGATGGGATGGATTCTTCTGCATCTGAATCCTCATAGGGTGGTATAGAAAATTCCTGATCAGAAGAAATAGAAACCTGATCTGAAGATTCATAATTAGTGTCTTGCCTAGGCCTCTTAGCAAGGGGGGGGATTGGGATCCCCTGATCAAGGTAATTAAGTCCTCAGCCATTTTGATAATCTGTTTTTTAGGCATAGGGGCCTGAGCATGTGGCTCATGCATCAGTTTTTTAGACTTAGAAGTTGTTTTTGATTTTGTTTTTGAAGCTGAAGTCGGTTTTATATAAAAATGTTGAGGCCTGAAAACACCCTCAGAAGCCGGTGCCTGCTCAGCGGCTCCGGACTCATCCAAGGGACAGACACCCGCGGGTTCAATACTCTGAGAATCTCACAGCATACCGGACTCCGCATGGGTCTCGGTAGAGGCCTGCGACTCAAAAGTAGCAGGTATCAGGGGCTGCGAAAGCGCCTCACTGAGTACCGGCGAACCGGCGACTGGCTTAGGGGAAGCTTAGTCATCGGTTTTGGACCTTGACGGTCTGTCTCTGTCTTTTTCTTTGCGTTTTTTATGAACTCCGGTAGTCGGACTGCTATTCGACAACATTTCAGGATAATTAAATCTGGATCCAAAATATTTTGAAGCAAAAATATACCAACGCTTAATAGTGCGTTGGTTAAATCTAGCACAAAACCGACAGCAAGGCACATTAAGATCTGGGCCTAGACACGGAATACAGTACAAATGAAAATCCTTATGAGGTATTTGCTTCCCACAAGTAGTGCAATTAACCTTTACTGACATCAGTAAGGAGCAAGAAAAAGTTTCCCCAACGGAGTACTTAGCTTTAATTGAAGACTTCGGTTCTGAAACTTGAATGCGAAAATATCAGGTGTCGGCCGACTGGCACTTGCGAACTGCTTCTGCTTCAGGCACCGCATGGCAAGAAAGACTGGATAAAATGGCGTCGACTGCATGTTTTATACCCCTAACAACCTGACGTCATGGAAGAGGAGACAGCAACTGACGCAGGACCCAAGACTTTGCTATTCAGGCCAACTGAGGGCAACCTGCCGGCATATTACCCAAATGTAATGACTGCAACAGTGAAACACGAAGAACATCAGGGTAGATTTCTGAAGAATTTTATGAAAATACATAGTATGAAGACATGAATTCAGTAGGAGAAGCTAAGAATTTACATATAATTCCCAAGGTACAATAAATATATTTCACTGGAACATCTGCATTTAATTGAAAGCTTCAACACACATCTAATAAGTATTTCAGATGATGCACCAATAAAAACTAAGATAGTTAGTTTTTAGGGAATACCAAGCAAACCAGAAGTCCAACGTCCAATGCTTTATTAAGACAACACAATAAATGGAGCAAAGCTCGAGTATACAACTCTTTTTCAATGCTTATTAAAGGCACCACAACTTCTCTCCTTTTGCACACAAACACCAGCTAATCAAGATAATATATTTTGTATTATGTTTTATGCATTTATATATATGTATTCATTTATATATGTTTCACTGTGGGAATGTTATTGATTTTATCAAATGATTTTACTACCATGTGACTACATATGTATCATGTGATTTTATGTTATCTTGATTGGATGGTTTGCTTGGTATTGGGTGCTATTTCTACTTAGGAGTCCTTTAGCTATTTGGGAAGTTTTTTCTATAAGAGTTATTCGGGAAAGACAGAAAGAACTTCAAACGTTATAGCTAGTGAGTCAGATAAATTGAAAAAAGAAATTATGTTCTTACCATAATGTTCCATCTCTATTTTCATTATTCATTAATCTGTAAGTCTCAGTTGTGACCATTGGAACCGAACTCAGCCATTTCACTAGCTTTTGAGATGCGAAGCTAGAGCTCCTCCTCCCTAATCTTAATGCCTCTTTCCCCCAAAGTACCTCAGATTGAGTTTGATGCAACTACTTATCTACTATCCACCAAAAACAATTATCTATCACAAAGAAAAGGACAGAGCAACAGGAGCTCAAACAGGAATTGTGGTTCCTATGAACATATCCATCAGATAACTCGAAGTCTAGGACTGGGGGAAGGAGGGGGGAAAGGTCAATGAAGAATGAAAATAGACAACAAGATGGAACATTATGGTAAGAACATAACTTCTTTAGCTGATGATGTCATTTTCATTTGTTCACTATCCTCTGGGACAGAGTCCCCAAATACAGCAACCTAGGGTAGCCCTCAAGGAAGGATATTCCAGAGCACAGCAGAGCCAAAGGCATTTCTATTCCTGGAAATGATGTCCAATTTATAATGAGTAATAAACGCATGAGGACTGGACCATATAACAGCTGCACAGATGTCATCAATAGATAATCTTGACCAAACGGCTTGAGAAATTGTCACAGATCTTGTAGAGTGAGGTTTAATCTACCCAGGCAAAGGGATGTTCTTCGAAGAATAAAGAAAGGAAATACAGTTCGTAAACCATCTAGCCAAAGAGGTCTTGGTAATTGCTTTACCTCTTTTAGTGTCTGAAAAAGATATGAAGAATTGTTTAGATGTCTTAAAAGCCTTTGTTCTGTCTAGGTAAAAACATAACTGTCTATGCACATCAAATAAATGAAGAGTGAATTCTCTCTTATTTCGAAAGTTAGGGAAGAAAACAGGGAGGTTAATAGAATGGTTGATATTGGCTTCTGTAGCAACTTTAGGCAAGAAAGAAGTATTGGTATGCAAGGTTACTCCATGTTTGTGAAAAATTAAATACGGAAACTTGGAGGAAAGAGCATGTAACTTAGAGATTCTTCCTGCCGAAGTAATAGCTACCAGGATAAGTGTCTTACATGAATGAAACTTTAAATCTACTGTGGCCGCTGGTTCAAAAGGGGGATGCACCATCGCTTGCAACATAATGGTCAAATCCCAAGGGGGAGCTGGATCTTTAATGGGAGCAGAAAGTAGAAAGCTGCCTCTAAGAAAGGCTTTACAGAGCTTAGATGAGGCTAACGATGTAGAATCTTCTCCTAAATGAAAATTGGAAACTGCAGCTAGTTGAACCTTGATGGTAGAGAAGCTAGCCCCATCATAAAAAAGGGAAGCCAAAAAAATTCAACATCACAGAGACAGGGGCTGTAAAAGGGTCTATTTGTTTCTGTTAGGCCTATATGGAAAACCTTTTCCACTTACTCTTATAAATCTTCTTGGTAGAGGGTTTGTGGGCAGAAATCAAGACCTTCTACATAGGAGATGAAAGCCTGGGATGTCTGGCCAGCATCGGAATTGGAGGAACCATGCGGTTAGTTTCAGGTCTTGAAGGTCCAGGTGAGGTCCCCCAGGGGGACATCTGGAGCTGGATCTCGTCACCGGAGGGCAAATCAGATGAGACCAAAAGATAGGTGAAAGCAGACTTGTTGAGGTCAAAAGAAAGCAATGAGGATTACCTTCCACTTCAACCTGGATGTCTTCTGCAAGAACTTGGGAATTAGGGGCAACAAGGAAAATGCATATAGTAGACCGGGAGGCCAAGCATTGACTACTTTGTTTAGGTGGACAAGTGCTGATTGAGGTTTCTTTTTGGGGATAAACTCTTGGAAAGGCTTGGAAGGGCCCCAGGGCCATTAGTCTAGTAACCTCCTATGATCCTATTTTATGACGAGAGCATCCCTTGGTGACTGTCCTTGAGGAGGGATCAAAGCAAAGTATCTGCTGCATTTGTTGTTGAGTGTGTTGGCAAAAAGGTCACAGCAGGGTTCACCCTATCTTTAGAAGATGATGTTTACTGTGGATTGGTTCAGAGACCACCCATGAGGCATCAGTAGGACTTAGCAGAGTCCGTCCTCCAGGATGTTGGAGACTACCGGTATGTGGGTTGCCACTAGAAAGTGGTTGGTAGAGATCGCTCATTGCCATACACACAGCTTCTCAACACAGAGGTAAGACCTGGTTTCTCTCTGTTTGTTGATGTACCAGACCACTGACACATTGTCTGTCTGTATTGCAATAGTCCCCAGAGGAAGAAAGCTGTATAGCTCTTGCAACGCCAAAAGAACTGCTCTCATCTCTAGGACATCAGTATGCAAGTTGGTCTCCTGGGACGTCCACTTGCCTTGAACCATCCAACATAGATAATGCCTTCCCCACCCCATCTGGGAGGCAACTGTGGTCAACGTGGCATTTGGAAGGAAAAATGAAGGGTCGTTCCTGAGTAACGTCTACAGAGTGAAGCCACCATAGGGATTCTTTGCATACTCAGGGAAAGTCTGATGGGAAGATTTAGAGGATTTCTGTGAAAAGACCACTGAACTGCTAACAGCCATTGTAAGATTCTTACGTGAAGGCATGATGTGGGCAAAAGGGCTACTGTGGCCACCATAGGACAGAGAGCTCTGAGAATCAAACTTGCTGGGGATTTGGTATGGCCAGAATTTGTTTTATGTGAAGGCAAAGGCTCTACACTCCATCCACAGTGAGATAAGCCCAAGAAACTGTTTTGTCCAGATGTGCCCCTATGAAACGTATCACTTGAAATGGTTCCAGCTGGGATTTTTCCAACTTCAGAGTTATGCTCAGAGGTGGAGCCAGCTGCAAAAGACAATCCTTGGCCTGAATCAGACGATGCCTGGTTGGAGCTGTCAAGAGCCAATCATCCAGATAGGGGAATATCTGGAATCCCTGCAGCCTGAAATGAGCTGCAACCACTGCCAAGCATTTGGTGAACACCCTGGGGACTGTGGTGAGACCAAACAGGAGTGATCTGAACTGAAAATGACTGGCTCCCAGCCTGAAACAAAGATATCTCCTGGAATGCCTGTCCATCTGATGTGGTAGTACATATCCTTCAGGTCTACTGTGCACATCCAGTCATTCATCCTCAGTAGAGATAGAATGGACCGAACCATGACCATCATGAGCTTCATGTTCTTTACTACTTTGTTTAGAGATGTCAGGTCTAGAAAAGGCTTCAAATCACCTGGCATTTTGGGCACCAAAAAGAATCTCACGTAAACACCCGATCTGACTTGATCATGGAGGAACTCCTGGATGATTCTTTTTTGCAGCAATTTTGAGATTTCTATGGCTGCATCCCCTCTCTGATTGGGATGAACATCGGGGGGGGGGGGGGGGGGGAGTCTTTTGTTTTGGTGTCTCTAAAAAAAGAATGAGTATCATCTGGATACGATCCTTAGCATCCATCGGTCAATTGTGATGGCTTCCCAGGCTTTGGGGTGCAAGGAAAAGCACCCCTCGTCTGCCTCCAGAGGAAGACAGTTGGGCAACCATTCAGGAGCATTGGAAGGGTCTGTGAAGGACTCTTGAGACCCTGACCTTGGTTCTGTGGACCCCCTCACCCACGTCGGCACTGTCTACCACACATTGGTTATTTCTCCCTCTGCCTCTGGGGAAAAATTCTCCCTGAGAATCCTGAAAAGTACCCCGAGATTAATTGAACCACATCTTTTACTCCCACACTTTTTCCTAGAGAAGAACCTTTGTGGGGTAGAAAAACTGATCCCAAAAGCAAACAGGGTCTTCCCATCTTTCTCATTGTGGGAGAGTGTGTCTCGAACAGTTGGCCCAAACAAGGCTGATCCGTCAAAAGGCACATTGACGAAGGACGCCTTGAAAGGTTCTGCAAAGTCACACAACCACATCCAGGCATGGGGCTTTTTTGGCATGCCAAAACTAACCGCACTTGAGGTACCCTCTGCTGTGTGGGAAATCAGCCTCATGGACACATTAGACAAGGATTGGAGGGTGGCCATTCTGGAGGAGAAAAAGTACAGTTGTGTAGACTTACCATAAATGTAGATGTTCAAGTGTATTCACTGTTGCAGTCATCACATTTGGGTTATCTGCTTGCAGTAGCCCTCAGTCGGCCTGAATATCAAAGTCTTGGGTCCTGTGTCTGCTGCTGTCTCATATTCCATGATGTCAGGTAGTCAAGGGTATAAAGTATTCAGCCGAAGCCATTACATCAGTTTTTCTTGCTCCAGATGTCAGGTGCCCCCATAATGGGAAGCAAGTATATATACAAGGTTACACCTCCAACAAAAAAGCAAATACACCAAAAAGCTTTAAGCATAGTAAGCACGGATAGCGGTATAGCCAAAAGAAGTCAGGGGGCAGGAGGGAGGGTAACTAGGACTGCAACAGTGAATACACTCTAACATCTACATTCATGGTAAGTGTACACAACTGTACTATGTTCTTCGTGTTTCACTGTTGCAGTCATCACATTTCGGTAGATTCCCAAAGCTAAGTATGGGAGAAGGAAATCATATAGCATTAGGACCAGCTATAAGGCCCTGCAAGACTGCAGTGGCAAAGCCAGCTCTGGATTTAGAGAAAATAGGCAAATGGTAATGCTTGGTGAAGGTATGTACAGAACTCCAGGTAGCAGCTTCTAAGATGTCCCTGGTAGGGACACCTCTGAGAAAGGCTGTAGAGGTAAGATGCAGCCCTGGTTGAATCTGGTTTAATCCCCTGTGAGGTAGGTTTTCCATGGTGCTTAAAGCAGAAATGAATGCAATGGCCTATCCATTTAGAAATGGTTTGCTTTGAAATAGCCTTCCCCTCTGCCCGTGAAGCAAATGCAACCAACAGCTGTTCAGATTTCCTGAGAGGTTTAGTCCTG
Source organism: Protopterus annectens (assembly GCF_019279795.1). NCBI lineage: Eukaryota > Metazoa > Chordata > Ceratodontiformes > Protopteridae > Protopterus > Protopterus annectens. The sequence continues at coordinate 315,775,223 of NC_056742.1, read as the reverse complement.
TCCAAATAAGTTGTCTGTGCACATCTAAGGAGTGCAGTATTCGTTCCCCTTTGTTCTGTGGATTAGAAAAGAAGGTTGGCAAATGAATGGACTGATTAAGGGCAGGGGTCTGAGGCAGGTGCCATGGTGCCAGCAGTGAGACACTGCATAGAAAGGGGTACCAGTGTTGGCGTGGCGAGTCTGGTGCAATCAGTATTGTCCTTGGTTTGTCCTGTTTGATCTTTAGTAGTACATTGGAGAGGAGAGGCAGAGGGGGAAAGGCAAAAAATGATAGGTCCTTCCAGGTGAAGGACAGGGCATCCACTTTCCAAGCTTGTTTGTGTGGAGCCCTTGTGCAGAATTTTTCCAATTGGTAGTTCTGGGGAGAGGCAAACAGGTCTATATCTGGGCTCCGACACTTGTTTCCCAACATGTTGAATATCTTTGGTTCCAGTTTCCACTCATGTGGGTCCATGAGATTTCTGCTTAGTTCATCTGCCAGTGTATTTAACTTTCCTGACAGGAAGTGAGCCTGTAGGTGCACTTGGTAGCTCAAGGCTGTGCTCCACAGAGCCATGGCTAGTCTGCAGAGTGGGTTTTCCCCTGCTTGTTTATGTACCACATAACAGTGATGTTGTCTGTCTTTACCATTAGTTGCCCTGGAAGAATGTGCTCCTTGAAGGCTGTCAGAAAATTCTGTACAGTTAACATTTCTTTTTGATTGATATGCAGGTGCATTTGACTTGGGTTCCATTTGCTCTGAATACACTTCCCTGCCAAGTGAGCCCCCCCATGCATAGTCTGATGAGTCTGTTGTTAGGGTTTGGGCAGCAGGGGGTACAGTGAATGGTAGTCCCTTGTTTTGGTGGCAGGCCTCTGCCCACCAAAGGAACACTATCTGTAGACAAGATATAATAGCAATCACTGCTTCTAAATCCTGCGAATGTTGACACCATAGGCTTTTTAGATGCCATTGTAGTTTCCTCATATGCAGTCTTGCATATGGAATCAGAAGAATGCAGGAGGCCATAAACCCCAGGGCTTGCAGTATTTTCCTTGCAGATAGCTGGGTCTTTGTGGCCAGTAGTTTGAAGTAGATTGTCAAATGAACTTGTTTCTCTGGCATGAGGAAAGCTACCTGGGAAGTTGTGTTCAAGCTTGCTGCCAAGAATATAGTTTGTTGGCAGGGTACAAGATGTGATTTATTTTCGTTTATGGTGTACCCCAGAGAAGTTAGTAATTTTTGTACAAACGCCAGATGATTCAATAGTATGTCCTGGCTTTCTGCCTGAATTAGACAATCGTCCAGGTATGGATATATTTGGATATTTCTTTGCCTGCAAAATGCAGTGACTGGAGCTAGACACTTTGTGAATACCCTAGGCGCAGTAGATAAGTAAAAGGGCAGTGCAGAGAAAGTACACTTGTGTACACTTTCCATAAATGTAGATGTTAGAGTGTCTTCACTGTTGCAGTCATGACTGTAGGGTTCTCCCCTGCCGGCAGGCAGTCCTTGGTCGGCCAGAATCCCAAAGTCTGGGTCCGGCGTCGGCTGTTCAGCCATGCTCCCTGACGTCAGAGCGCCAGGAGTACAAAGCTGACAGCCGACGCCATGTTCTCCAGTTTTTCTTGCCCCAGATGTCAGGAGTTCCAAAATGAGTAAGATCCCATACCCTTTGCAAATACACCTCAGAAGAAGGGTGAAAAAAGGAACCACACAAAAGAAAAAATAAGAGGGGACAGGAGGGAGGGAAACCCAGACTGCAACAGTGAAGACACTCGAACATCTACATTTATGGTAAGTGTACACAACTGTACTATGTTCATCGTGTTTCACTGTTGCAGTCATGACTGTAGGGTTGAATCCCAAAGCAGAATAAAAGGGAGGTGGTCATAAAGTAGAGGGGGCGGCTAAAAGGCCCTGCAAGACTGCAGAAGCAAAGCCTGCCCTAGACTTAGAGTGAAGAGGTAGATTGTAGTGCTTAGAAAAAGTATGCACTGAACTCCAAGTTACAGCTTCCAAAATGTCCTTGGTAGGAACTCCTCTGAGGAAGGCAGCTGAAGTGGCAGCAGCTCTGGTAGAGTGAGTCCTTATAGTCCCTGGGATTTGCTTTCCATGGTGTGAATAGCAAAATATGATTCCATGAGAAATCCATTTGGAAATGGTCAGTTTTGAAATAGCTTTACCTTGGGAACTTGAAGCATAAGAAACAAACAATTGCTCTGATTTCCTGATGTCCTTGGTTCTGTCCAGGTAAAAACGTAGTTGCCTGTGTACATCCAAGGAATGCAAGATCCTTTCCCCCTTATTTTGAGGAGTGGGGAAAAAAGTTGGCAAGTGAATAGTTTGATTTAAAGCCACTTTGGAAATCACTTTAGGCATGAAAGTAGGATTAGTCCTTAAAGACACCCTGTCTTGATGAAAAATAATATAAGGTTCCACAGCCATGAGAGCTTGCAACTCCGAAACTCTCCTGGCAGAGGTCAGAGCTAACAGGATAGCTGTTTTCCAAGATAAAAACTTGATGTCAGATGTGGCAGCAGGCTCAAAAGGAGATAAGGTGAGTTTTTCCAAAACATAGTTGAGATCCCAAGCAGGAATGGGAGGAGATCTAGGGGGCCTTAAGTTCTTAGCTCCTCTGAGAAACTGTCTCATGAGCTGGTGGGAAAAGATTGGAGGGTCTGTATTATAATGAGCAGAAATAGCAGAGGCATGTATCTTTATGGAAGAGAAAGAGAGACCCTTATGTAAGAGGTCTGTCAGGTAAAGTAAAATCAGAGGAATGTTAGGAATAAGAGGATCAGAATCCTGAGCCTGCATCCAGGAACAAAATCTTTTCCATTTTCCTGCATAAGATTTTCTAGTGGTAGGACGTCTGGCTTCTAAAATGACATCCATAACCTGCTTGGGTAGGAGAGAATGAATCAAAGACCCTGGATTAACCAGGCCACCAGGCAGAGAGTTTTGACATGGGAGTGCAGAACCTGACCCTGGTGTTGGGACAGAAGGTTCGGAGTCTGTGGTAAAACCCAAGGGGGCTCCAGGCAAAGGTTTTTCATTGTTGGGTACCAAAACTGTCAAGGCCAATTTGGGACCAGCAAGATTATCATCTTGGGCTTGTCCTGTTTGATCTTTAATAATACCCGTGGAAGAAGAGGAAGAGGCTGAAAGGCATACCCAGAGAGGTTTCTCCAACTGAATGATAGTGCATCCACTTTCCAAGCTAGTTCGTGGAATGTCCTGGTGCAAAAAATCTGTAGTTGATGATTGAGGTGGGATGCAAAGAGGTCTATGTGAGGACATCCCCAGACTGCTGTAATCATCTTGAATATTTCGGTGTCCGGCATCCATTCGTGTGGGTCCGATAGGTTTCTGCTCAAACTGTCTACCAGGAAGTTTTGCTTCCCTGGTAGAAACTGAGCTTGAAGGTCCAGTTTGCAAGCTAGAGCTGTATTCCAAAGATTCATGGCTAGTCTGCAAAGGGGATAGGAATGAGATCCCCCTTGCTTGTTTATGTACCACATAACTGTGGTGTTGTCTGTCCGTATCAGTAGTTGTCCTGGTTGTAGAAGATTCCTGAAGGCCAATAGGGCTTTCTGAACAGCTAACATTTCCTTTAATTTGATATGCAGGTGCTTCTGATCCTTTGTCCAAAGGCCCTGCAGACAGTTGCCCTGAAAATGGGCTCCCCATGCATAATCTGAGGCATCCGTGGTTAGTATCTGAGTGGCAGGAGGCAGACAGAAAGGTTTTCCTTTGTTTAGAGTACATGCCTTGGACCACCAAAGGAATTCCTTTTGAAGACAAGGCAGGACGGAGATCTGTATGTCTAAACTGTGGCAATGCTGAGACCATACATCTTTTAGGTACCACTGTATTTTCCTCATATGCAGTCTTGCATATGGTACGAGTAGGATGCAGGAGGCCATGTAACCCAAAGCCTGCAGGAATCTCCTTGCAGATAGCTGAGTTAATGTTGCCAAGGTTTTGAAAGTTGAAGCCAGCTGTAATTGTTTTTCGTATGTCAGAAATGCCATCTGGGTTGTTGTGTTTAGAGAAGCGCCCAGAAGAATTATCTGTTGTGAGGGTGTCAAATTTGACTTTTTTATGTTTACAGTGAATCCCAGGAACTTGAGAAGATTCTGAACAACCTCGAGATGCTGGAGTAAGACATCCTTGCTGTCTGCCTGAATAAGACAGTTGTCCAGATAAGGGTAAATTTTAATTCCCTTGAGTCTGCAATAAGCTACTACTGGAGCCAGGCATTTGGTGAAGACCCTGGGCGCAGTAGACAATCCAAAGGGCAGCGCAGAGAATTGATAGTGCCTCGATCCGGCCTTGAACCTGAGGTATCTTCTGCATTCCTGCCTGATGGGAATGTGTAAATATGCCTCCTTTAAATCCAAAGTTACCATCCATCTATTTTTGGTCAGCATTGGAAGTAGCTGCTGTAGAGTAAGCATCTTGAATTTTGGTATCTCGAGAAAAGTGTTCAAGACTGACAGATCCAGAATGGGTCTCCATGAATTTTGCTTTCTGGGGACTAGAAAGAGCCTTGAGTAAAAACCTTGTCCCATCTCTGAAAGTGGAACTAGTTCTATGGCTTTCATAGCCAAGAGAGCTTCCACCTGGTTTAAGGCCTCTAACCATTGATGTTTTGGAAGATCTGGCCATCCGCTTTGTCTTGGTAGGGTATGAAAATGGAATTTGTAACCTCCTGAAACCACATCCAGAACCCACTTGTCTTGGGTTATATTAGTCCAATTTAGGTGAAAAAGAGAAAGTTTTCCTCCGAGAGGGGCTTCCAGGCAAGAAGTTCCTGCAGCCCAACAGAGGGAGTCATTGAGTCTGTTTTCTTTGAGCTTGCGACCTGTCCTCTCCTCCCCTAAGGGTGGAAGCAGTCCACTGTCTTCGTCTATAAGAGGCTTACGTTTGAGGCCTTCCTCGGGAGTGTCTGTATCTACCCCTCTGAGGCCTGTCTGAATTGGGAAAGGACCAATTTTTTGTAGGCCAATTCCTTCTAAATCTGGGTGGCTGTACTTGTAAGAAATCCTTAACTGTTTGCATGGATTTTGCCTTCTCCTCCATCTTCTTTATCACCTCTTCAGTTTTAGATCCAAACAAAACATTATGCTGAACAGGAGCATCCAATAATTTAGCTTTTACTTGATCTGGCAAATTTTGTTCCTTTAACCAGGCATGCCTTCTAATGACTGTGCCAGAGGCAGCAACCCTACAAGAAGCCTCCAAGGCATCAAATCCACAGTGTAAACCATGCTTCCCAACTTGTTCAGTGGCATGCATTAAGTCATGTAATTCCTTATCATCTGCACAGGCAGAAATGGAAGTTAGCTTTTGTTTTAAAACAGACAGGAGAAATTGCTGGTATTTCAGCATATGAAACTGCCAGTTTAAAGCCCTAATACATAAAGTAGCAGAAGTGTACACTTTTTTGCCCCATCTTTCTAAAGATCTGGAATCCTTCTCAGTGGGAATGGGGTTTTTAGCAGAAGCGGCCTTAACCCCCTTAGGACCCTGAGAAATGGTTTCAGGGTCAGCAGGATTCTTGTATAAAAACTGGTGGGAATCAGGAACCTTATAATATCTGTCTGGCTTAACAGGAGCTGGAGGAAAAGAGTCAGGAGTTAAGTTAGCCTCCGAAAAAGCATCATCCACAATATCCAAAATAGGAGGAATAGCCAGGGGTCTATGTTGGGGAAGAAGAAGAAAATCCCTTAGTATTTTCTTAGATTCCGAGTACTCCTGTCCTTCCCAGTGAAAATGTTACCTCATTTCATGCAAAGTTTCCCCAAAAGAGAAATCCTCAGGGGGAGAAGCTGAAGGAATGGATTCCTCAGCATCAGAATCCTCATAAGGAGGGAAAGAATATTCCTGGTCAGAAGAAGAAACTGAAGAAACAGAAGCCTGATCAGAGGAGTCAAAATAAACTTCCTGCCTTGGCCTTTTATCTGGAGGGGGATGTGAACCCCTAATCATAGTAAGTAAGCCTGCGCCATCTTAAGTAACTGTTTCTGAAACTTGGGTGCCGGATCAGAAGAGGCCTGGGCTGCAGTCTTTGATTTAGAAGGAGTCTTTGTCTTTGGCTTTGCCTTTATTAGAAGCTGAGTAGGCCTGAAAACCCCTTTGGAAGCCAGTACCTGCACAGCGGCTCCAGACCCATCCGAAGGAGCATTGTCCGAAGGTCCTGCAACAAAAATATTCAAAGGCCTAGTTGGCTCCTTGTGGGAGTTCGTTTCGGCCATCGGTTCCGAAATGGCCGACGACAGGGGCTGCAAAAGCGCCTCACTGACAACGGCCGTACCTAAAGCTGGCTCTGCTTGTACAACATCGTCTGATTTGGACCTCGGAGGCCTGTCTTTATCCTTGCGTCGTTTGTGAACTCCGGTAGCCGGAACCGTATCAGACGACATTTTATAATTAAAACGCCTACCGAAGTAATGAAATGCAAAATCGTACCTTCGTTTAATCGTACGTTGATTGAATCTAGCACAAAACCGACAACTAGCTACGTCGTGGTCAGGGCCTAAGCAAGGAATACAGTAAGAATGAAAATCCTTATGAGGTATTTGCTTCCCACATGAAATACAATTATTAACTTTTTCTGACATCGGACTGGAGCAAGAAAAGTTTCAACGGGTACTTAGCTTTGAGTAGGAGAAGAAAGTCTTCGGACTGAAGTACGTTTATAAAAAATTGTCAGGAGTCAGCCGACCAGCACTTGCAAACTGCTATCACCGCACGGCAAGAAAGACTGGAGAACATGGCGTCGGCTGTCAGCTTTGTACTCCTGGTGCTCTGACGTCAGGGAGCATGGCTGAACAGCCGACGCCGGACCCAGACTTTGGGATTCTGGCCAACCGAGGACTGCCTGCCGGCAGGGGAGAACCCTACAGTCATGACTGCAACAGTGAAACACAATGAACATCTGATAGTGCATGTAGCCTACTTTGAAGCATAGGTATCTTCTGCAAGATTCCCTTATTGGGATGTGCAGGTAGGCTTCCTTTAAATCCAGTGTTGCCAATCAGGCATCCTTGCCTAGCATAGGAAGCAGCTGGTGAAGAGTTAGCATCATGAAGTTTGAGATCACCAAAAAAGGGTTTAGGATACAAAGGTCCAGGATAGGACGCCAGGAGTTGTCTTTTCTGGGCACCAGGAAAAGTCTTGAGTAGAAATCTTGTCCCCTTTCCTCTTCTGAGACAGGTTGAATAGCCTTGATGGTTGAGAGAGAGAGAATTTGCTTTTGAGCCTCTGCCCACTGATTTGGGGGTAGATCTGGCCAACCGTTTGGGGTTGGTAAGGAGTGAAAGTGGAATCTGTATCCTTGGGAAACTATATTTAAAACCCATTTGTCCTGGGTAATGAATTCCCAATTTTTTGCATGTAGGGGAATCTTTCCCCCTAAAGGAGCAGTCAGTTGTGCAGGGCTAGGAAGATTTAAAGTTAAGTCATTGAGACAGTTTACCATAGGGGGGAGTCTTATCACTCCCAACTTTGGAAGTGGGAGCCCCCCCACTGCTAAATCCTGTGAGTACCTTGGGACTGAAGCCTGGGTGTTCTGCTGGTTCTGGGTTTGGACTGAGAAGGCCTGGAAGAGGCAAGAAAGGACCAATTTTTAGAGGGCCAATGCCTACTAAATCTGGGAGGCTATACCTGCAGAAAATCTTTACCAGTTTGCATAGATTTAGCTTTTTCCTCCATCTTTTTAAGTACTTCTTCTGCTTTGTTGCCAAACAGGCAGTCTTGGTTTAAGGGAGTATCCAGCAATTTAGCTTTAACATGATCTGGCAAAGATTGCTCCTTAAGCCAAGCATGCCTTCTAAATACAGACCCAGTGACAGCAGCCCTGCAAGACGCCTCTAGTGAATCAAAACCACATTGCAAAGTATGTTTTCCAACTTGTTCAGCAGAATGCATTAAATCCTGTAAATCTTTACTTTCAGCACAGTCAGGAATCAATATCATTTTCTGTTTAAGAAATCCAATAATATGCTGCTGATACTTTAACATATGAAACTGGCAGTTTAAGGCCCTAATGGCCAAGGTTGCAGAAGTGTATACCTTCTTACCCCATCTATCCAGCGCCCTGGAATCTCTAGCAGAGGGGGTAGGATTTTTGGCAGAAGTAGCCTTAATGCCCTTGGGTCCCTGTGAAATGGTCTCAGGATCCGCAGTAGGATTTTGAAGAGGAACATGCGAGAGTCAGGAACCCTGTAATATCTATCAGGCTTTCTGGGAGCAGGATGTAAAGAGTCAGGGGCCAAGCTACATTCCGAAAAGGAATCATCAAGAATATCCAGTACAGGGGGGATAGCTAAAGGCCTGTGTTGCGGCAGGAGTAAGAAATCCCTAAACCTCTTTTTAGAATCAGAGTAATCCTGGCTTTCCCAGCGAAAATGCTCCCTAAAAGTATGCAAGGTTTCACCAAAAGAGAAATCCTCTGGAGGGGAAGCAGAGGGAATAGAGTCCTCTGCATCAGAATCCTCATAGGCAGATAAGGGTAAATCCTGGACATCAGAGGAAACAGAAATTTCAGAGTCCTGATCAGAAGAATCATAAGTAAACTCAGTTCTAGGTCTCTTAGAGGGGGAAGGGTGGCTTCTCCTGATTAGAGTAAAAAGGTCTTCAGCCATTCTTATCATTTGTTTTTTAGGCAGAGAGGCTTGACCATGCAGTCTGGGCATTGGTTTTCTAGGCATGGATAGAGTTTTAGGCCTACAAGAAGAGGGCACCGGTTTAATATGCAAGTCAGAAGGCCTGAATACACCCTCAGAAGCTGGTGCCTGCACAGCGGCTCCGGATCCATCCAAGGTAGAGACATTCACAGGTTCCACAGTTGAAGCATCTCGCAGCATACCGGACTCCGAATGGGTCTCAGTAGAGGCCTACAAATCTGAAGTAGCGGGCATCAGGGGCTGCGGAAGCGCCTCACTGAGTACCGGCAAACGGGCGACTAGCTTAGGAGAAGCATCGTCGGCAGCTTTGGACCTATGCTGTCTGTCTCTGTCTTTATCTTTGCGTTTTTTCAGAATGTCGGTAGTCAGGTGGCTTACCGAAGCCACATCTGGATAAAGTACAGTTTTGTACCTACCATAAATGTAGATGTCCGAACTGGATAGCATCTGCAGTCATAACAACTGGGTTGTCCTGTCGTCAGGCAGCCCTTCAGTCGCCGGATTCGCCCCAGAGCCAGTAGCCCTCTTGAAGGCTAAAATTTGGATAGAATTAGAGGGTAAACACCCTAGGAGTACCACAGAGGGGAAGGAGGGAGGTAATCTGACTGCAGATGCTATCAGTTCGGACATCAGGATAAAAGTAGATTATGGTGTGTTTAGGATCCCCTGAACCGAGTACCAAAATATTTAGAAGCGTAAATAAACCGACGTCACATAGTTTGTTGTTTAAATAAGGCACAAAACCGACAGCGAGGTACGTCGTGGTCAGGGCCTAGGCAAGGAATGCAGTACGAATGAAAATCTTTATGAGATATTTGCTTTCCACAAGAAATACAATTAACTTATACTGACATCAGTTTAGAGCAAGAAAAAATTTCCCCAACGGGGTACTTAGCTTAGTTGAAGACTTCAGTTCTGAAACTTGAAAATGAAAATTTTAGGAGTCTGCCGACCGACACTTCCGAACTGTTTCTGCTTTGGGCACTGCACGGCAAGAAAGACTGATGTAATGGCATCGGCAGCATGCTTTATACCCCTGACTACCTGACGTCATAGAAGAGGAGACAGCAACAGACGCAGGACTCAAGACTTTGATAATCAGGCCAACTGATGGCTACCTGCAGGTAGATAACCCAAATGTAATAACTGCAACAGTGAAACACGAAGAATATCCTTCTGATCCTCTGCAAACATGGACCCTGGGGTAGAGCTAGAGAGTTCCTTGATTAGGTCCCTCTGTAGTCTCAAAGTGGGAAAGAAAGTTTAGCACTCTCACAGTGAAAGTGGCCAAAAAATAAATTATTTTACCAAATCTGTCCAAACCCTGAGACTCCCTGTTAGCGGGATGGACAGGAGAGTTCTCTTGGACCAGCTCCTTTTAGGTCGCTGCTGCAACACCCATGGCATCTACCGGAATACCCTTAGTCCAGAAGGTTTTGTCCTGGGAAGCATTCAAGATTTTGTCTGCACATTTGAGAATGGGCTCTACTGTGTCTGGTTCCTTCCATGCCCTAGAACCCTAGAAAACACCAACTCAATGAGTGGGTCTGCAGGGAGAGACACCCAGGATATAGATGGGCCAGACCCAAAAGCCTCCAACAGCAAAGTTTCCTCTGGGGAGGGGTTTTGGGAATACCATCCACATCTTTAGCGGAGGATTTCTAAGACGTCTTCAAAGGAGACATCATCCTGTGGAAATCTTGAGTACCCCTCCTCATCCTCAAAATCAGTGTCAGTGGTGACAGATTCCTCCGTAGAATTAATTTGCCTCCTCCTGCACAGTCTCTTCTGAGGAACCTCCTCAGTGGGATGCTCTGGGGACGTGTGGGAAGATCTCTGGGGGTTCACAGATGGGACAGTCTGGAGGCTTCCAGGGGCTGGATGCTCACATGGTAGAAGAGAGGCCTCGGAGACAGATCCAGTAAGGACAGGGAGAGCTTCTATGTGGGTGAGAACAGAGGGTCTCCCAGAGTGGGAGAGAAAGTACAGTTGTGTACACTTACCATAAATGTAGATGTTCAAGTGTATTCACTGTTGCAGTCATTACACTTGGGTTATCCTGCTGGCAGGCTACCCTCAGTTGGCCTGAATTCCAAAGTCTAGTTCCGGCGTCGGTTGCTGTCGCCTCTTCCCTGATGTCAATGTGCCAGTGGTATAAAAGATGCAGCCGACCCCATTTTCTTGCCCCAGATGTCAGGTGCCCCCAAAAGGGTAGGCTAAAAATATGCCAATAAAACATGCATGCACCAAAAAATATGTAATACCTTCATCTACAAGCAAATACACCACATAGGTTGTACAGGTTAGAGAAGAGCAGATAAGTTGCAGCAAATATATGGGGGATGGTGGGTGGGTAACCTGGACTGCAACAGTGAATACACTCGAACATCTACATTTATGGTAAGTGTGCACAACTGTACTATGTTCTTCGTGTTTCACTGTTGCAGTCATTACACTTGGGTTGAATCCCAAAGCTAAGGTTGGGAGGCTGGAGCTAAATAGCATTAGGAGCGGCTATGAGGCCATGCAGAACTGCAGTGGCAAAGCCTGCCCTGGATTTAGAGTAGAGTGGTAAATGACAGTGCTTTGTAAAGGTGTGCACTGAATTCCAGGTAGCAGCCTCTAAAATGTCTTTGGTTGGTACTCCCCTGAGGAAGGCTGCTGAAGTGGCTGCTGCTCTGGTTGAATGTGGCCTAATGCCGTTAGGCACTGGCTTGCCATGTTGTGAATAGCAGAAATGAATGCAGTGGCCTATCCAATTTGAAATAGTCTGCTTTGAGATAGCCTTTCCTTGTGATCCTGCAGCATATGCCACTAGTAGTTGCTCTCTTTCTGAAAGCTTTGGTTCTGTTCAAGTAGAAGCATAGCTGTCTGTGTATGTCCAAAGAATGCAGAATTCTCTCCCCCTTATTCTGTGGGTTTGGATAAAAAGTAGGCAGATGAATAGTTTGGTTAAGGGCCACATTGGACACTACCTTAGGCATAAATGCCGGGTTTGTCCTCAGAGAAACCCTGTCTGGATAAAAATAATAAAAGGTTCCACAGCCATGAGTGCCTGTAGCTCTGAGACTCGTCTTGCAGAGGTTATTGCTAGGAGCAGAGCTATTTTCCAAGATAAAAACTTTATATCAGCTGCAGCGGCTGGCTCAAAAGGAGGCAGGGTGAGTTTTTCCAAAACATAACTGAGGTCAAATGCAGGTATTAGTGATCTCCTTGGATGCCTTAAGTTTTTGGCTCCTCTGTGATACTGCCTTAACAAGGGATGAGAAAAATTGGTGGCTCTGTATTGTAATGAGCTGAAATGGCAGTGGCATAAATTTTAATTGATGAAAAGGATAGGCCTTTGTTCAGCATCTCAGTTAAGGATTGCAAAATCTGAGGAATATTTGGTACAGCTGTGTCAATTCCTTGTGCCTGGTTCCAAGCACAGAATCTCTTCCATTTTCCAGCGTAAGATTTTCTGGTACTAGGCCCTCTGGCCTCCAAAATGACATCCATTACAGCTTTAGTGAGAGGCGCGTTTTGCATCACTACATTATCCTCCATGCTGCCAGATTTAAGGTCTTTAACTGGCTGTGCAGGATCTGATTGTTTTGTTGGGATAGTAGATGAGGTATTTGAGGTAAGGTCCAAGCTGGGCATTGAGACAAGTTCCTTAGGATTGGGTACCAGTGCTGGCGGGGCCAGTCTGGGGCAATCAGTATCATCTTTGGCTTCTCTTGTCTGACCTTTAGGAGTACCTTGGGGAGGAGAGGCAGTGGAGGAAAGGCATATACTGCTAAGCTTTTCAAGCTGAAAGATAGGGCGTCCACTTTCCATGCTTGTCTGTGATAAGTCCTTGTGCAGAATCCTTTTAGTTGGTAGTTGTGAGGAGAGGCAAATAGATATATATCTGGGCATCCCCATTTCCTTGTTATCATGTTGAAGACTTGTGGATCCAATTTCCACTCGTGGGCATCCATGAGGTTTCTGCTTAGTTCATCTGCCAGAGTATTTATCTTTCCTGGCAGGAATTGTGCCTGCAGATGTACTTGGTAATTCAATGCTGTGTCCCACAAAGTCATGGCTAGTCTGCAAAGGGGGTAAGAATGAGTGCCTCCCTGCTTGTTTATATACCACATGACTGTGGTGTTGTCTGTCTTTATCAGTAATTGTCCCGAATGAAGTAGGTCCTCGAAGGCTGTCAGGGCATTCTGAACAGCTAGCATCTCTTTTTGATTGATATGTAGATGCATTTGGTTTGCGGACCATGTGCCTTGAATACTTCTTCCTGCCATGTGGGCCCCCCAGGCATAATCTGATACATCCATTGTTAATGTCTGCCTGGCTGGGGGTAAAGTGAATGGCTGTCCCTTGTTCTGGTGACAAGCCTTCACCCACCAACAAAACTCCTGTTGCAGGCAGGGAATGAGGGTAATTATTGTTTCCAGGCTGTGGCAATGTTGAGTCCAAACACTTTTTAGGTACCATTGAAGTTTCCTCATATGCAGTCTCGCATATGGAATTAGTAGAATGCAGGTTGCCATGAAGCCCAAAGCTTGCAGAATTTTTCTTGCAGATAACTGGGCCTTTGTTGCCAACAGGTTGAAATAGGTAGTCAGTTGCCTTTCTTTGTCTCGCGTGAGTTAAGCCATCTGGGCAGTTGTATTTAAGCTTGCACCCAGGAATATTATCTCTTGAGAGGGTACTAGTTTTGATTTATTTTCGTTGACTGTGTACCCTAGGCCTGTTAGAAATCTCTTTACAAATGCCAGATGCTGTAGTAGAATATCCTTGTTCTCTGCTTGAATGAGGCAGTCGTCCAAGTAAGGATATATTTGTATTTATCTTTGTCTGCAGAATGCAATTACTGGTGCCAGGCACTTCGTGAAGACCCTGGGCACAGTAAATAAGCCAAAGGGCAGTGCAGAGAATTGGTAGTGCATTGAGCCAGCTTTGAATCGGAGGTATCTTCTGCATGTTTGTCTGATTGGGACATGCAGGTATGCCTCTTTTAGGTCTAAAGTCACAAGCCAAGCCTTCTTGCCCAGCATGGGCAGAAGTTGCTGTTGAGTCAACATTTTCAATTTTGGTATATCCAGAAATGTGTTTAGAATAGATAGATCCAATATTGGTCTCCAGGTCTTGTCCTCCCTTGGTACCAAGAACAGTCTTGAATAAAATCCTTGTCCCTGCTCTTGCTCTGGTACTTGCTGAATGGCCCTCATGTCCACGAGGGATGAGACTTGCTTTTGTGCCTCTGCCCATTGATGTTTTGGCAGGTCTGGCCAACCGTTTGTCCTTGGCAGGGTATGGAAGTGAAACTTGTAGCCTTGTGACACTATGTCTAGGACCCATTTGTCCTGGGTTATGTGCCAGTTTTGAGAAAAAAGTGCTAGTTTTCCCCCTAAAGGTGCAGCCAGAAGATAAGTGCTTGGTGCAGGCAGGGGGAAGTCATTGGAACGGTTTCCTGTATGGTTGTGATTTGTCTTCTCCACTTTTGGAGGTAGAAGCACCCTATTGTTTAGACCTGTACGAACCTTGGGGCTGGGATCTGCCTCTTGGGTGTCTGTATCTGCCCCTTTGTGGTCTGTCTGACACTGGAAAGGACCAATTCTTTGTAGGCCAGTGTCTGCTAAATCTTGGAGGCTGAACCTGTAAGAAATCCTTAACCGTTTGCATAGATTTAGCTTTGTCCTCCATTTTCTTTAACACCTCTCCTGCTTTATCACCAAACAAAGTATCATGCTGTAATGGGGCATCTAATAATTTTGCTTTGACATGATCAGGCAGACTTTGTTCCTTTAACCAAGCATGCCTCCTGATGACAGAACCCATAACAGCGGCTCTGCAGGAGGCCTCCAAAGAATCCAAACCACATTGCAAAGTATGCTTTCCAACTTGTTCAGATGCATGCAATAAATCCTGCATTTCTTTGTTTTCTGCACATTCAGAATTTATCAACATTTTCTGTTTAAGCAGTGACATAATATACTGCTGATATTTGAGGATATGAAACTGACAATTTAAAGCCCTTATAGCCAAGGTAGCAGAAGTGTAAATCTTTTTTCCCCATCTGTCCAATGCCCTAGAATCCCTGTCAGAGGGGGTAGGGTTTTCTGCAGTGGAAGCCTTGACCCCTTTGGGACCCGGAGAGATAGTTTCTGGGTCAGCAGAAGGGTTTTTGAAAAGGAATTTATGAGAGTCAGGAACCCTGTAGTACCTGTCCGTCTTAACAGGAGGAGTCAGGGGTCAGACTGGACTATGAAAATACATAATCAACAATGTCTAACACAGGTGCAATAGCTAGGGGCCTGTGCTGTGGTAGTAAAAGGAAGTCTCTGAGCCTTTTCTTAGATTCTGAAAAATCTTGGCTCTCCCAGTGGAAATGCTCCCTCATGGTATGCAAGGTTTCCCCAAAAGAGTAATCCTCAGGAGGAGAGGCTGAAGGGATAGATTCTTCAGCATCAGAATCCTCATAGGGACGAAGAGAGTATTCCTGATCAGAAGAGGAACCAGATGAAATGGAAACCTGATCTGAAGGTTTATATTCTGTCTCTTGCCTAGGCCTTTTATCAGGTGGGGGATGGGAACCCCTGATCAAAGTAATTAAGTCTTCGGCCATTTTGAGCCATCTGCTTTTTGGGCATGGAGGCCTGTCCATCAGGCTGTTGTACTTGTTTCTTTGTCTTTAAGGATGCTTTACTCTTTGCCTTTGAAGGTGAAGTCGTTTTAATGTACAACTGAGTTGGTCTGAAAACACCTTCAGAAGCCGATGCCTGCTCAGCTGCTCCGGACCCATCTGAGGGAATAGGCTCCGAAGGTCCAATACCTTGAACTTCCAGCGGCCTAGGCGACTCCACGTGGGAGTCGGTAACTGCCTGTGGGTCTAAAGTAGCGGACGTCAGGGGCTGCGAAGGCACCTCACTGAGAATCGGCGACTGGTTTAGAAGAAGCCTCGTTGTCGGTTTTGGACCTTGGATGCCTGTCCTTTTCTTTTTCTTTGCATTTCTTGTGAATTCCGGTAGTCGGATGGCTATCCGACGACATGGTATAAATTAAATCTTCTGCCAAAATAGTGTAATGCAAAATCATACCGACGCTTAATAGTGCGTTGGTTAAATCTAGCACAAAACCGACAACTAGCAACGTCATGGTCAGGGCCTAGGCAAGGAATACAGTAAGAATGAAAGTCCTTATGAGGTATTTGCTTCCCACAAAAAATACAATTATTAACTTTTTCTGACATTGGTCTGGAGCAAGAAAAAAAAAGTTTCCCCAACGGGGTACTTAGCTTTTAATGAAGACTTCGGATCTGAAATTCGAACACGAAAATCTCAGGAGTCGGCCGACTGGCACTTGCGAACTGCTTATGCTTCGGGCAATCATGGCAAGAAAGACTGAAGAAAATGGCATCGGCTGCATCTTTTATACCCCTGGCGCACTGATGTCAGGGAAGAGGCAACAGCAACCGACGCCGGACCTAGACTTTGGAATTCAGGCCGACTGAGGGTAGCCTGCCAGCAGGATAACCCAAGTGTAATGACTGCAACAGTGAAACACGAAGAACATCATCAGGTATAAAGGGAGGCAGCTGACGCCATTTCCTCAGTTTTTCTTGCCTTAAATGTCAGGAGCCCCCAAAAGAAGGCTAACCCAGGAAGGAAACACCCTGGGAACATGCCATCCAAAAAATAAAAATATGTAGTCTGTGCCTTAGGAAAAAAACGGGGAATGGGGGGTGGGAAACCAGGACTGCAACAGTGAATGCACTCGAACATCTACATTTACGGTAAGTGTACACAACTGTACTATGTTCTTCGTGTTTCACTGTTGCAGTCCTAACATATGGGTTGATTCCCAAAGCCAAGAAAAAAGACAAGGGGGGGGAATCACAGATTAAGGGTTGGGTAAGAAGGCCCTGCAAAACTGCAGAGGCAAAACCAGCCCTGGATTTAGAAAACAAAGCTAGATTGTAATGCTTTGTGAAAGTAAGGACAGAAGACCAAGTAGCTGCTTCTAGAATGTCCTTAGTAGGCACACCTCTTAGAAAAGCTGCAGAGGTAGAGGCTGCTCTAGTAGAATGGGTCCTAATACCCTGAGGGGGAACCTTCTGATGCTGCAGGTAACAAAAGTGAATACAATGAGCAATCCATTTGGCGATGGTTTGTTTCAAAATAGCTGTACCCTGAGCCCCAGGGGCAAAACTAACCAACAACTGTTTGGATTTAGTCCTGCTTAAGTAAAATCTCAGCTGTCTTTGCACATCAAGAGAGTGCAGAATCCTTTCCCCTTTATTCTGGGGATTTTTGAAAAATGTAGGCAGGTGAATAAGACTGGTTAAGGGTCAGACTGGAAACCACCTTAGGCATAAAGAAGGGATTAGTTCTCAGAGAAACCTGATCTGAATGAAAAATAATGAAAGATTATACTGCCATTAATGCTTGCAGCTCTGAAACCCTTCTGGCTGATGTAATAGCTAAACGAAAAACAGTCTTCCAGGAGAGAAACTTCAAGTCTGCAGAGGCAGCTGGTTCAAAGGGAGGAAGAGTAAGCTTTTCCAGGACAAAATTAAGATCCCAAGCAGGAGTAGGAGCTCTTCTGGGAGGTCTAAGATTGCTAGTTCACCTCAGGAACTGCTTCATCAAAGGGCAAGAAAAAATGGGTTGCTCAAAATAACAATGAGCAGAAATTGCTGAAGCATGAATTTTGACTGAAGAAAAGGAAAGTCCACCATTAAGCAAGGCTGCTAGGTAATCAAGAATGAGGGAAAGAGAAGGATGAGAAGAGTCTTCTTTAGCCTGCATCCAAGAGCAAAATCTCTTCCATTTATCTGCATAGGATTTTCTGGTGCCAGGCCTCCTGGCTTCATGAAGAACTTCAGCCACCTGTTGGGAAAGATTTAAAGTACCAGCCAGGCAGTTAAATGCAGAGTTTGAAGATAAGGATGAAGAAACTTTCCCTCTTCCTGAACCAACAGATCTGGTACCAGGGGAAGATGCCAAGGCTAAGTCTGGAAAAGGCTGTGAAGAAGGGGATACCAATGCTGCCTAGGCCAATCTGGAGCTATAAAAATAGCCTTTGTTTTTTTGTCCCTTACCTTTAGCAGCACTCTGGGGAGAAGAGGGAATGCATAAATTGAGAGGTGTGTCCATGGGAAGGACGACGCGTCCACTCTCCAAGCTTTGTTGTGAAACTCCCTTTTGCAGAAGGTTGGAAGGAGATGATTGGTGTGAGAGGAGAAAATATCCAATTGTGGAGTTCCCCAATGCTGAGTGATGCGATGGAAAATGATCTTGTTCAGTTGCCACTTGTGAGGATCCGGAACCTGTCTGCTCAAATGATCCGCCAAGGAGTTTAGTCTCCCTGGAAGATACTAGGCTATTAGATGTATGCCCATGGAAGCTGCTAAGGACCATAGTCTCATGCTTTGTCTGCACAGGGGGTAATAGTGAGTCCCTCCCTGCTTGTTGATGTACCACATGACTGTGGTATTGTCTGTCCTGATCAGCAGAGTCCCAGGGTTGAGTAAGTCCTTGAAAGCCACCAATGCCTGCTGCACTGAGATCAATTTTTTAAGTTTATGTGCAGGTGAATCTGCTGGGTGCTCCAAGTCCCCTGTATGTCCCTGCCTTCCAGATGAGCCCCCCCATGCATAATCTGAGGTGTTTGTGGTGAGAGTCTGGCTGGCAGGTGGCGGGCAGAAAGGCAGACCCTTGTTCTGAGAACAGGCTGTTGTCCACCAGAGAAACTTCATTTGTAGACAGGGAATTAGAGGAAGAATCAAGTCCAAGTCTTGTGTGCGTTGACACCAAAGGTTCTTGTGGTACCACTGAAGTTTTCTCATATGCAGCCTTGCATATGGGATCATCAGAATAAATGCAGCCATGAATCCCAGTGCTTGCAGGAATTGCCTTGCAGACAGCTGGGTCATGTTTGCCAAGTTCTTGAAGTAAGCTGAAAGATCTTCTTGCTTCTCTTGAGGGAGGAATACCATCTGGGTGGTTGTATTGAGACTCACTCCCAGGAAAACAATCTCCCTTGTGGGAACCAACTTTGATTTCTTTTCATTGAGAGTGTAACCCAAAGAGGTGAAAATGTTCTTCACAAAATCCAAATCCTTTTTTAGTTGTTCTGGGGAGTTTGCTTGAATGAGACACTCGTCCAGGTGGTTTTATATCATAACATCGAAGTAGTAAAATGTCGAATGCAATAATATCAAACTCAAAACAGCAAACGCTGAAAATAGCGAAGCTGCAGAAAGTACAGTTTTGTACCTACCATAAATGTAGATGTCCGAGAGGAATGCATCTGCAATCTTAACAAACGGGTTGTCCTGTCATCAGGCAGCCCTTCGGTCGGCCGGATTCCAAAGTCTGGGTCTGGCTTCGGCTGGTGTCGCACTCCACCCGACGTCATTGCGGCAGTTCTTCGGGTATAAAGGCATCAGCCAACGCCATTTTCCTCAGTGTTTCTTGCCCCAGATGGCAGGTGCCCTCTTGGATGGCTAAATTTGGATAAATGCCAAAGTTTCCAAATAGTAGAGAGCAATCACACAAAATAAACATGTATGTACATATATACAAACAAATACACCATAATAGATCACCCCCAAGCTAGCTGAAGGATGGCAAATACCCTAGGAGTACCACAGAGGGGAAGGTGGGTGGGTAATCCTGACTGCAGATGCATTCCTATCGGACATCTACATTTATGGTAGGTACAAAACTGCACTATGTCCTTCAAGGATGCATCTGCAGTCCTTACAAATGGGTAGAATACCATAGCTAAACTAAGGAGGAGGAAATGAGAGATTATGGTGTAGTTAGGATCCCTTGCAAAACAGCAGTGGCAAAACCTGCTCGGGATCTAGAGTATAAAGGTAAATTGTAATGCTTGGCAAATGTATGCACGGAGGTCCAAGTAGCAGCCTCTATAATGTCCTTGGTAGCCACTCCTCGTAAGAAAGCTGTGGTAGTGGCTGTAGCCCTTGTGGAGTGAGGCCTGATATTCTCTGGAGTTTTCTTTCCATGGTAGGAGTAACAAAATCTAATGCAATTTCCTATCCATTTGGTAATTGTCTGTTTAGAAATTGGATTTCCTTCTTTTCCTGTTGCATATGCTACCAGACGCTGGTCAGTTTTTCTATTGTTTTTTGTCCTGTCCAGGTAGTAGCGTAATTGTCTGTGTACATCCAAGGTATGTAAGATCTTTTCTCCCCTGTTCTGTGGATTGGGGAAGAATGTAGGAAGGTGGATAGCCTGATTTAAAGAGACTCTGGATACCACCTTAGGCATAAATGTAGGATTTGTTCTCATGGACACTCTATCTTGATGGAAGATCAGGAAGGGTTGTACTGCCATTAATGCCTGTAGTTCAGAGACCCTTCTTGCTGAAGTTATTGCCAGCAGGAAAGCAGTCTTCCAGGATAAGTATTGCAATTCTGCTGTAGCTGCTGGTTCGAAAGGAGGTAGAGTCAGTTTTTCCAGCACAAAGTTCAAGTCCCATGCTGGCAAGAGAGGTTTCCTGGGAGGTTTTACATTTTTAATTCCCCTCAGAAACTGTCTGAGCAGAGGATGTGAGAAAACAGGAGGATTCAAGCTGTATTCTGCTGAAATAGCTGATGCATGTATTTTGATGGAGGAATAGGACAGGCCTGCATGGAAGAGCTCCGCCAAGTACTCCAGGATGTTGGCTATGTTCACCAGTGTCACATCTTGCCCCTTTGCAGTACTCCAGATGAGATATCTTTTCCATTTTGCTGCATAATTCTTTCTTGTTGAAGGTCTACGAGCCTCCAGGATAATGTCTTTAACCCTTTGGGATAAATTTGGGTTAATTGCTGTTATGTAATGTTCCAGGCAGTCAGCTGCAGAGTTTTTAGGTTTGGATGCAGAATGTTGTAGTTGTTCTGTGTCAGCAGTAATGGGATCAGGGCAGTGCCCATATTTCTGTCCAGGACATGCTCCTCAGCAGTGGATACCAATGTTGCCTTGGCCAATTTGGGGCTATCAGAATGATCCTCGGACGTTCCTCTTTGATCTTGAGAAGCACCTTGTGCATCAAAGGAAGTGGTGGGAATGCGATGCTGTCAGGCTTTTCCAACTGAAGGATAGGGAGTCCACCTTCCAAGCAAGTGGGTGGTAAGTCCTTGTGCAGAATTTCTTCAACTGGTAATTGAGTGGGGATGCAAACAAGTCTATTTGTGGTAATCCCCATTCTCTTGTGATGGTTTTGAAAATGTCCGGATGCAGCATCCATTCGTGGGCATCTGTTGTAGTTCTGCTTAATATGTCTGCTAGAATGTTTTCCTTCCCTGGTACATAAATTGCCTGTAACTGAATGTTGTAGCTCAGAGCCACATCCCACAGGTCCAGTGCCAGCAGGCATAGAGGGTATGAGTGTGTGCCTCCCTGTTTGTTGATGTACCACATAACTGTGGTGTTGTCTGTCCTTATCATCAACTGGCCTTCTTGGAGAAGAGGTCTGAATGCCTGGATTGCCAATTTTACTGCCATCATTTCTTTTAGATTTATGTGAAGATGCAGCTGGTCTTGAGTCCATAGGCCCTGAATGCACTTGCCCATCATGTGTGCCCCCCAGCCGAGGTCTGAGGCATCTGTCGTGATGGTTTGTCTTGGTTGACTTTTGCAGAAGGGGAGTCCTGTGTTTGCTTGACAGGCCTGAGCCCACCATAAGAACTCTTGCTTCAGGCATGGGATAATTGGAATTTTGGTTTCTAGGCTGTGCTTGTGCTGAGACCACAAATTCTTCAGGTACCACTGTAGCTTTCTCATATGAAGCCTGGCATGAGGGACCAGTATTATGCAGGATGCCATGAAGCCCAGAGCTTGTAGCACTTTCCTTGCAGTTAGATGGCTCTGCTTTGTTAATGTCAAGAAGTAGAGAGGAAGTTGCTCTTTCTTTTCTGCAGTTAGAAATGCCATTTGTTTTGATGTGTCCAGTTCTGCACCCAGAAAGGTTATTCTTTGGGATGGAATCAGCCTTGACTTTTTTGTATTGACTGTATATCCCAGGGCTTGTAGCAGGTAGATGACTCTTTGTAAGTCTTCTGTTAGTTTGTTTTTGTTGTCCGCTTGTATCAGGCAGTCGTCCAGGTAGGGATATATTTGAATTCCCTGAAGTCTGCAGTGAGTGATTACTGATGCCAGGCATTTCGTGAACACTCTGGGCGCAGTAGATAAGCCAAAGGGCAATGCTGAGAATTGATAATGCTCTGATCCTGCAAGAAATCTGAGGTATCTTCTGCAAATTGGTCTTATGGGGACGTGCAGGTATGCCTCCTTGAGATCTAGAGTTACCAGCCAAGACTCCTTGCCCAGCATGGGAAGAAGCTGCTGTAGAGTCAGCATTTTGAATTTTGGAACAATGAGGAATGTGTTTAAAGCGGACAGGTCTAGAATAGGCCTCCATTTGTTTTCTTTTCTTGGTACCAGAAAGAGCCTGGAGTAAAATTCCTTCCCTTGCTCCATAAATGGTACCTTTTCCACAGCTCGCATTCTTAATAATTGAGATATTTGTTTTAGAGCTTCTGTCCTTTGTGAAGGTGGTAGGTTTGGCATTCCTCTCTTTCTTGGTAGTGTATGGAAATGGAACCTGTAACCTTTGTCTATAGTCTGCAAAATCCATTTTTCTCTTGTAATGCAGTGCCAGTTTCTTGAAAATCATGTCAGTTTTCCGCCTAAGGGTGCTTCTAGCTGTTCCCTGGTAGGTGGTGCCACCGCCAAGTCACTGTGATTGAGTTGTTGTAGTGGTGGTGGCTGTATCCGTGCCTCGTTGGTTGTTACCCTGCCACTGGCGACCCCTGTAGGCACCCCTGGATTGGTTTCTGCCTCTAGAGTGCCTATTCCTGCCTCTTTGTGCCTTAGAGGAGTCTGGAAAGGACCAATTCTTGGAGGGCCAATTCCTACTAAACCTTGGAGGTTGAACTTGTAAGAAATCTTTTACTGTTTGCACAGATTTTGCTTTCTCTTCCATCTTTTTTAGTACCTGCTGTGCGGGGGCACCAAATAAATTGACCTTGTCCATAGGTGCATCCAAAAGCTTAGATTTGACATGGTCTGGTAATGCCTGTTCTTTCAACCATGCATGCCTCCTGATAACTGTGCCAGTCATGGCTGATCTAAAGGAAGCCTCCAGTGCATCATAGCCACATTTCAAAGAATGGTTACTAACCTGCTGTATGTTATGTAACATTTCTTGAACATACTTTTTATCTAAAGATTCTTCAGAGGACAGCTTTTTAGTCAACTGGTCAAGCATAAACTCTTGATATTGAATCATATGGAATTGGCAGTTCAATGCTATAGCTGACAAAGTAGCAGAGGTGTAAACTTTTACCCCATCTCTAAGGACCTGGATTCCCTTTCAGAGGGGAGGGGTTTTTTAGAAGAAGTAGCTGCTACAGCTTTAGGGCCCTGGGAGATAGTCTCTGGATCTGCAAAAGGGGCCTTATATAGGTGGTGATGAGTGTCCGGGACCCTGTAGTACCTATCGGGCTTAGCAGGAGCCGGAGGTAAAGTATCAGGAGCAGTGCAAGCATCATTAAATGCATCATCAACAACAGATAGAACTGGAGGTATAGCTAAAGGCCTATGCTGTGGCAAGTGTAGAAAGGTCCTAAGCCTTTTTCTAGAGTCTGAGAAATCTTGGCCCTGCCACTGAAATTGTTCCCTCATAGCATGCAAGGTTTCCCCAAAGGAAAATTCCTCAGGAGGAGAGGCTGAAGGGATGGACTCCTCAGCATCAGAGTCTTCGAAAGGAGAATAAGAAGCCTCAGGGAGATCTGTATGATCTGAGTCATCAGAAGAATCATCCGTGGCTACTGGCTCGGGGGGCTCTGCTCTAGGCCTCTTTTCTGGAGGAGGGAGAGAGGCCCTGTCTGGATGAGGCTGGGCTCCACGAATTAAAGAGATGAGATCCTCAGCCAAAGAAAGCATATGGGAGCTGGTGCTGGGCCTGTGAGAGGGAGGCTTGGCAGGCACAGATTTTGATGCTTTGGCTGCTTTAGCCCTGGCAAAGGCCTTAATAGACATAGCTGGAGGAGGCCTAGCAGCTCCACGTGCAGGAGAAGAAATATCTAGGGGAATGGTGTCTGATAAATCCTGTGAAATCGCAACAGAAGGTTGGATCTCAGAAGCCGTTTCTACCAGGGCAGAAGAGGCCTCGGTAGAAGGCAAGTTATCGGCTGAAGAGAGAACCGCTTGCTCGGTTTCGGCCGAAACAGAGACACTCGTGGTTTGCTTAACCGCGTCCTTTTCTTTGCGTTTTTTGGTTATTTGTGTAGTCGGAGGATCCGACGGCATAATGTAGGCAAAATCGGAGCCGAAAATCTGTTCAGCAAAGTCCGAACGGCGTCTAAGCGTCCGTCGGTTAAAAGAAGCACAGGCTAGGCAAGCTGCTACGTCGTGGTCTGGGCCTAAACAATGTATGCAGTAGGAGTGGAAATCTTTATGAGGTATTTGTTTCCCACAAGATAAACAGTTATTAACTTTCTCTGACATCGGCTGAGGCAAGAAAGAGTCCCCAACGGGGTACTTAGCTTTATAGAAGTCTTTGAAGTAGTATTCGGTAGTAGTAATCTCTGGATCTGACCGACCGGCACTTGCGAACAGCTTCTGCTTCGGGCGCCACGCGGCAAGAAAGACGGAGGAAAATGGCGTCGGCTGATGCCTTTATACCCGAAGAACTGCCGCAATGACGTCGGGTAGAGTGCGACACCAGCCGAAGCCAGACCCAGACTTTGGAATCCGGCCGACCGAAGGGCTGCCTGACGACAGGACAACCCGTTTGTTAAGACTGCAGATGCATCCTTGAAGGACATCATTGACTTCTTTCCTAGGGAGCAAATTCAGTGGGCTGTTTCTGCCGCTTTGCTATTTTCTACACTGTGGTGCGAAGGTTACGGATCGGGTTAAGGTGAGTGGGGGAATGGGATAGCTAGGGACCTTAGGGTTGCGGAGCGGGTAAGGTGAGTGTGTGATAGTTAGGGGCTTTAGGGTTAGGGAGCGGGTAAGGTGAGTGTACAATAGTTAGGGACCTTAGGGTTAGGAAGCAGGTAAGGTGAGTGTGCGATAGTTACGGACCTTAGGGTTAGGGTTTGGGTTAAGGTAAGTGGATAGATAGTAGTGTATGTACGGTTTAGTGTAGGGTTGGAAGTAGGATTTTAAGTGTATATGTGTGGATTACTTTTTTTTAGTGTGCTTGTGTTGTGTGTGTGTTTCTCGGAACAGAGAATTTTTTCCCTGGGAAAAAAATTTGCTGTTCTGAGCTTTCGATTATATCACATTTCGAAATTCCAAGTTCGAGCTTATGGTGTTCGATATTTTGGGATTTTGATTATGTGATATACACCCGTCCAGGTAAGGATAAATTTGAAGGTAAATCTTTGTTTTCCGACATGGAAGGAATATCACCAAGCTTGGCCTTAATAGCCTCCAAAGTACGCTGCTGATAGTTAAGCATGTGAAAAAGGCAATTCACAGATCTAATGGCAAGAGTTGCTGAGGTATAGACTTTTTTGTCCCACCTGTCCAAGGCCCTAGACTCCTTATCAGACGGTACAGGGTTTTTAGCAATAGTAGCCTTAACACCCTTAGGGCCTTGAGAAATAATCTCAGGATCAGCAATAGGGTTTTTAAAAAGGAATTGATGAGAATCAGGAACCCTATAATACCTATAAGGTTTTCTGGGGGCAGGAGGAACAGAATTAGGAGTTAAAGAATTTTCCATGAAAACATCATCCACAACTTCGAAACTGGAGGTATAGCCAGAGGCTTATGCTGTGGCAAATCCAAATATTCTCCGATTCGTTTCTTAGACTGAGGAAAATCCTGACGTTCCCATTTAAAGTGCTCCCTAAGAGTATTCAAAGTATCCTAAAAGGAAAAATCTTCTGGAGGGGAGGCAGAAGGGATAGAGTTCTCAGCATCAGAATCCTCAAAGCCAGAAAAAAGTTGAGAATTTCCTTCTTCACCAGCAGAAATACTGGAAACCTCAGAATATGAAACAAACAAAATATCAGGAGACAATTCCCTAGCCCTCTTGGAAGGGGGGGGGGGGGAATAACCGTCCCTAATCAGGGAAAGAAGATCACCAGCCATCTTTACCAACTGGGACTGAGGCACAGGAGGGGAGGCCGACATCTGCTTTTTGTAGATTTGTGGCTGGAAGGTTTGCTAGTAATCCGGAGGGACTCAGGAGGCCTAGCAATTGCTGAAGTCTGAATTAAGGTAGTCGGTCTGGTTCTGGTCTCATGTCGAAGAGAAGAGACGTCAGAAGCTGGTGCCTGCATAGTGGCTCCGGATCCATCCAAGGCAGAGGCAGGCGGAGGGTCTGAAGACAAAATAGCAGCCTGCGTCATGGAGGACTCCATAAAGGTCTCGGCAGAGGCCTGCGGCTGAAAATCTGCAGACTGCAGGGGCTGCGAAAGCGCCTCACTGGCTACCGCTGGGCTGACGACCAATTTCACCGGTGCGTCGTCAGGAGATTTAACCCTAGGCCTGTCGCGGTCCTTATCTTTGCATTTTCTAGGTACATCCGAAGTCAGGAGACCAGAAGACGCCATACCGATGAACTTAGGCCAGACTCCGAAATGTTTATACAAAATCTTAGCTCTACTGCGCATGGTATGCGGATTGAAGGAAGCACAGAGATCGCAATTAGGGATGTCGTGCTCAAGGCCCAAACAAGTTATACAATAGGAATGGAAATCACGGTGCGGAATCTATTTTCCACAGGCAAGACAGTTATTAACTTTATCTGACTGTCTTAAAGCAAGAAAAGAGGATCCCCAAAGTACAGATGTTAAAGTGTATTCACTGTTGCAGTCATTACATTTGGGTAATCTGCTGGCAGGTTGCCCTCAGTCGGCCTGATTAACAAAGTCATGGGTCCTGCGTCAGTTGCTGTCCCTTCTTCCATGACATCAGGTCGTCAGGGGTATAAAACATGCAGCCGACACCATTACATCAGTTTTTCTTGGCCCAGATGTCAGTTGCCCCCCTAATGGGGAGCAAATAAACAAAAATCACAAAGGTATACCTCCAACAAAAATCAAATACACCAAAAAGGCTTTTAAGCATAGTAAAGGAAAGTAGAGGTACAGCCAGAAGAAATTAGGGGGCTGGAGGGAGGGTAACCAGGACTGCAACAGTGAATACACTCGAACATCTATATTTATGGTAAGTGTACACAACTGTACTATGTTCTTAGTGTTTCACTGTTGCAGTCATTACATTTGGGTAGATTCCCAAAGCTATGGTTGGGAGGAGGAGTTTATATAGCATTAGGGCCAGCTATAAGGCCCTGCAAGACAGCAGTGGCAAAGCCAGCTCTGGATTTAGAAAAAATTGGCAAATGATAATGCTTGGTAAAAGTATGTACAG
The DNA here is from genome assembly GCF_019279795.1 of Protopterus annectens. Classification (NCBI taxonomy): domain Eukaryota; kingdom Metazoa; phylum Chordata; order Ceratodontiformes; family Protopteridae; genus Protopterus; species Protopterus annectens. Next base: position 315,748,161 of record NC_056742.1, on the reverse strand, counting down.
AACTCCAGGTGGCAGCTTCTAGGATGTCCCTGGTAGAAACACCTCTGAGAAAGGCTGCAGAAGTAGACGCAGCTCTGGTGGAGTGAGATCTGATCCCCTGGGGGATAGGTTTTCCATGGTGCTTATAGCAGAAATTAATGCAATGGCTTATCCATTTAGAAATGGTTTGTTTTGAAATAGGCTTCCCCTCTGCCCCTGCAGCAATGCTACCAGCAGTTGTTCAGATTTTCTTCGAGGTTTAGTCCTGTCCAAGTAGAATCTAAGTCGTCTGTGCACATCCAAGGAATGCAGAATCCGTTCCCCTTTGTTCTGTGGATTGGGAAAGAATGTTGGCAAATGAATGGACTGATTAAGAGCCACACTGGATACCACCTTGGGCATGAAGGATGGATTGGTCCTGAGTGACACCCTGTCCGCATGAAAGATGATGAAAAGTTCCACCGTCATAAGGGCCTGTAATTCAGATATCCTTCTAGCTGAAGTGATTGCTAAAAGGAATGCTGTTTTCCAAGAAAGAAATTTTAAGTCTTCAGTAGCAGCTGGCTCGAAAGGAGGCAGAGTGAGTTTCTCCAATACAAAGTTAAGGTCCCAGGCAGGGGTTGGAGCTCTCCTGGGTGGTCTCAAGTTTTTTGCCCCTCTGAGGTACTGCTTGAGCAGAGGATGAGAGAAGAAGGGAGGTTCTGTGTTGTAATGTGCTGAAATGGCTGAGGCGTGGATTTTAATGGAGGAAAAAGACAGGCCCTTGTGAAGCATCTCAGTTAAGTATTGCAAAATCTGAGGTAAATTGGGTGCTGCTGTGCTCATCCCTTGAGATTGGTGCCAGACACAGAATCTTTTCCATTTGTCAGCATAAGATTTTCTAGTACTAGGTCTCCTTGCCTCGAAGATTACATCCATCACAGGTTTGCTGAGAGATGAAAAGGGTGAATTTAAGTCATTAGCCAGGCTGCAAGGTTCAATGTTGGAAGCTGAGGGTGCAGAAATTGGTTCTCCTGCTGGGACAGCAGGGAAAGGGTCTGAGGCAGGTGCCATGGAGATAACTGCGACACACTGCACAGGAGGGGGTACCAGTGTTGGCGTGGCCAGTCTGGAGCAATCAAAATCATCCTTGGTTTGTTCTATTTGACTTTTAGTAGAACTTTGGGGAGCAGAGGCAGCGGGGGGAAGGTGTAGACTGATAGGTTTTTCCAGCTGAAGGACAGAGCATCCACTTTCTAGGCTTGTTTGTGGGGAATCCTTGTGCAAAATTTGTCCAACTGGTAGTTTGGAGGGAGGCAAATAGATCTATGTCTGGGCTCCCCCATTCGCTTGTCAACATGTTGAAAAAAAGAAGTTATGTTCTTACCATAACGTTCCATGTGAGTTGTTCATCTCGCCTTTGTTCTTACGCACGGGTTCGGAGCCGATCCCTCGGCTCCGAGTCGGCCACATTCCAAGCTCTGCGTCTAAGAGAAGCTCGAGGCACAGTCCCTATCCCATGATCCTCTCCTGCTAACCCTCAGATCTAATTTGCTATGAAAACCAGACAACAGAAGACATACCCGCCTACACATGCATACGCATCAATACCCATATACAGGTCTATACACAAAAGGTAAGGACAGATACACGCATATATATATATTATACATGTCCGAATATGAACGCATACACAGAGGCAGGCAGTCCGAAGGGACCATTAGAAAGGACGACCAGCCACCAGTCGTACCTGTTCTTCCAGAACACGGAGGGGGAAGGAGGGCGGGAATGCAAGAACAAAGGCGAGATGAATAACTCACATGGAACGTTATGTTAAGAACATAACTTTTTTATGTGAAGTTGTTCGATCTCACCGTTTGTTTTTACACACGGGTAGCGTCCCTAGCACCCTAAACCCTGGGTGGCTCACAGGAGAACATTCCTGAGGACAGTGGAACCAAAGGAAGCCCTGTCTCTGGAGACCCTGTCCACTCTGTAATGAGTAATAAATGTATGAGGTTTGGCCCAGGTAGCCACTGCACAAATGGTATCTATCGGTAAGTGAGCAGCATGGGCTAAGGAAGTAGAAACAACTCTAGTAGAATGAGCTTTAGCTTTGAGCGGAGTAGACTGATTGGAAGATGAATAAACAAAGTTTATGCAGTCCGAAAGCCATTTGGATAACGTGATCTTTGTTACTGGAAGTCCTTTCTTGTTATCTGCATGAGAAACAAAAAGTTGATCCGATTTCCTGAATTCTTTTGTTCTGACCAGATAAAATCTCAGCTGTCTGTGCACGTCCAATTTGTGTAACATGTATTCCAATTTATTGGTATGGTGCCTGAAAAAAGTGGGAAGTTCTATGGACTGATTAAGATTAGATTCTGAGCAGACTTTTGGTAGAAAGGACGGATTAGTACATAAGGTGACCCTGTCCGGGTGAAAGATCAGATATGGGGGTCTAATTGATGGTGCCTGCAGCTCTGAGACTCTGCGAGCTGAAGTGATTGCAACAAGAAACAGGATTTTCCAGGAAAGATATTTAAGTGGGCATGACAAAGCTGGTTCAAAGGATGATAACACGAGTTGGGATAGCATCAGATTTAAATTACAAGGAAAAACCGGACTTCGAATGGGTGGTCGGAGATAAGTTCCCTTCATGAAAGCTCTACAAAGTCTGTGAGACATGATTGTAGCTCCCCTTTCACCCACATGAAAACAAGATATGGCAGCCAGTTGTACCCTTATGGTGGATGTTGAAGCCCCCTGATGAAAAAGAGTAGATAGAAAATCTAGAATCTTATGAACAGGAGCAACCAAGGGATCTATACCTTGTTTGGAAGCCTCTTGTACAACTTTCTAGTGGAGGTTTTGTGGGAAGAAATCAAAATATGTTGTACTGCTGGAGACAAAAGATCTGACCTGGCTAAGCTGGGAAGTGGAGCAACCATGCTGTCAATTTGAGAGACGAAAGAGAGGGGTGAAGAACTCCTGACGAGTGGGTCAGAAGGTCTGGCACTGGGTCCAGAGTCCAAGGTTCTTCTATTTGGTGAGCTTGGAGGAAGGGGAACCAGATTTGTCAAGGCCAGAATGGTGCTATCAAGATGATCGTCCTTTCCAGACCTTTGGCTTTCTGCACAAATTTAGAGATTAGTGGAACCGGAGGGAAGGCATATAGGAGACCCAGGGGCCAATCGTGCACAAGTGCATCCCTGGGGGTGTGCCCCCCGGAGGGGGAAGTAGGGCAAAATAGCTTCTGCATTTTGCATTCAAGGGGGATGCAAAAAGGTCGCAGCAAGGCTGGCCCCATCTGTGGAATATCCTTTCCGCTACTTGACTTTTGAGGGACCACTAGTGTGGCAACAGGATGGCTCTGCTCAGTCTGTCCGCTATTACGTTGGATGTCCCCGGTATGTGCATTGCTATGAGAAAGCGTCCGGTGGACACAGCCCATTGCCAGATTCTCAGGGCCTCTCTGCATAAGGGGTAAGACCTGGTTCCTCCCTTGTTTGTTTATGTACCAGATCACCGACGTTGTCTGTCTGAATTGCAACTGTCCCCGGAGGTAAGTAGTCGCGAAAGTGTTGCAACGCCAGGAACACTGCTCTCAACTCCAGGACATTGATGTGCAGACTGTACTCCATTTTCGACCACTCACCTTGAACTGTTCTTCCCTGAAAAAGTCCCCCCCACCCTATCAGAGAAGCGTCCGTGGTCACTGTGGGGGGGGGGGGGATGAACGGGCGGCCTATCGTAAGCTCGTGGCTGTTCATCCACCATCGAAGATCCCGCTTGCAAGACTCCGTGAGCAGGATATTGTGTGACAATGGTAGTCGTTGGTAAGACCACTGTGCGAAGAGTAGCCACTGGAGGATCCTCATGTGCATTCTCCCTAGGGGGACCGCGATAATGGTAGCTGCCATCATGCCTAAAACTTTCAAGACCTGTGAAGCGGAGACTCTTCTGTTTTGTAGAAGAGTAGAAATCTGTTCTCTCAAGGCTGAAACTCTTGTTTGGGGAAGCCTGATCAGAGTTACGGTAGTGTCCAATTCCGCTCCTATGAATGATATATGCTGTGAGGGCGACAAGGCAGATTTTTTGAAGTTCAGTGTTATGACTAAACGGGAACAGAGATTGATTGTATAGTCCCTGGCTTGCAATAGGTGATGCCTGGTGGTGGCGGTAAGGAGCCAGTCATCCAAGTATGGAAACACCCGGAATCCTAGTCACCTCAGGTGGGACGCCACTACTGCCATGCACTTGGTGAACACCCTGGGGGCTGAGGTGAGGCCAAAGGGCAGAGCTCGAAACTGAAAATGACTGGCTCCCAGCCGGAAGCGCAGGTGATCTCTGGATGGCCTGGCCATTTTTGTGTGGTAGTACGCATCCTTGAGATCTATAGAGCACATCCAATCATTCGTTTGAAGAAATGGAAGGATCGATTGTAGTGTGACCATCCAGAATTTCTCCTTCTTCACGAAGGTATTGAGTTTGCTGAGGTCCAGTATCGGCCTCCAGTCCCCTGTTTTCTTTGGAACTAAAAAGAACCTTGAGTAAGTTCCGGATCCTATTTGGTCTGCCGGGACTGGCTGGATGACTCTTTTTTTTCTAACAGCCTTTGTATTTCTATGGCTGCCTGATCCCGCAGAGTGGGTGGAACATCTGGGAATCTTTTTTGGGTGGGAGGATTGTTTAAGAGAGGGATGTTGTATCATTATTATTATGCTTTTTACCCAGGAATCTGAAGTGAGATTTAGCCAGGCCTCTGGGTATAAAGCCAAGTGACCCCCGACTGCCTCCAGAGTAGGACAGCCGGGCCTCCCTTCAGGAGTGCTGGAAGGGCTTCCCAGGGATGCTATCCCTGTCGCCCTGGTTCTGCAGACCCCCTCTACCGCCTGGGCGGCGTCTTCCATTCCTTCCCCCTCCTTTGCCTCTGGAGGGAGTTTCACTAGGTGTGGATTGGAAAGCTTCCAGAGTCTTCCAGAACCACATTTTTCCACCTCTTTGCCCTTTGGGCTATGGTCTAGAAGGGGCGGAAAAATGGACCCCTACGGCAGACAGGGTCTTTCCTTCTTGCTCACACCTAGTGTGCGTCTCCTTCACTTTGGGCCCAAACAAGGAGGAGCCATTAAAGGGGGCATTAATAAAGGAAGACTTGAAGGCTTCCGCAAAGGAGCATAGGCACATCCAGGATTGTCATCTCAGAGCGATCGCTGAAGCTGCAGCCCTACTCGATCCTTAGGCCGCATACGGAATGAGCCGCATGGATGAGTTAATGATAGAGTTTAGGGTATTGAGCTGTGCTGTCACCTTGTCTGAGACAGTAGCATCTGTGGTACCCTGTAGAGTATCTCCCAATTCCTTGAGGAGATCTCTCTGTAGACGGGTAAAATGAGTGAGATAGTTCAGCGATCGCATGGAAAAAGTCGCTGAACTAAAAATGCGCTTCCCGTACCTGTCCATCATCCTAGAGTCTTTGTTAGGAGGATGAACAGAGGAAGATGCTTCAGACATTTCTTTCTTGGTGGCCGCCGCCACCACCATAGCATCAACTGGGACTCCCTTGGTGAGATACGCTTTATCCAGGGGAGCAGTGATGTACTTATTGGGCCTCCAAGGGATTGGTTCCAAAGTGTCAGGGGACTCCCAAGCCCTTCGAGCTATTAAATCCATAACTCGAAGGGCGGAGTTACCCAGGAGGTGGAAGGTTGAGCCCCAAAAGCCTTCAGCAACACCGACTCGTCCTCAGTGGGGGCAAGTGACTGCCAGTCACCCCTCTGTTTGAGAATTTCCAGGATGTCGGCAAAGGAGACATCCTCTGAGGAGGACCGTGGGGACCCCTCTGACTCATCCAAGTCAGTGTCCGATGTCAATGATTCCTGTGGGGAATCAAGGTGCCTCCTATTGCACAACCTCTTCCTCGGGACTTCATCAGAGGGGGCATCTGGTGAAGCTTCCGAGGAGCAGGGTTCACTCTCTGGGGCTGACTGAGGCTTTGGGTCTCTACGCTTGGTGGGAACTGGTAGTGCAGAGACAGAACTCAGACCTTTCGGGGAGGGAGGGAGAAGAGGAATCTGAAGATGTGAACGTCTTACCAGACACAACCTTCCTCATGGCCTCGAAGGCACTGGAGCCCCGGGCCGAGGACTCCACCGGTTCCGAAGAAGAAGGTAGCCTCCCCGGGCCCGGAACCACGGGCTCCGATCCAGAGGACGGAGCCGAACTAATCTGCGCCGAGGCACCGAGGGGAAGAGTCGGAACCGAAACTTCGGTTCGACTCTCCCCCCCCGGAACCGAGGAGAGACTGTCGGCTCCGAGACCCCTCGATGGGTATCGAGGGTGTCGAGGTCAGTGGAGCCGAAAGCACTAAAGATCCTCGACTCCCGGCTCCGATGACTCGATGGGTCTCGAAGGAGGATCTATGGATGGAACAGGAAGGGCTTCAAGCTTCGAAACCGAAATTAGTTTGGATAAGGCCGTGTTCATCAGTTTCTGCACCACTCGATCCACATTGGTGTCTGACAGTGCTCTGGAGGAATGGGTCGAAGGGGTCGAAGAGGTCACCGAGCGAAGGATCGATGAAGGGAGCACCTCTGACACCAGCTCCAAGACCTGGATCTCGCCTCGAGGCAGCAGCTCGGTGCTCGGTTCCAAGGTCTGTGGAGCCAGCGTCCGAATCTTAACAGAGGTACTTGGAGCCGATGACCTGGGCTCCGATACCTTCGAAGACTTCGACCCCTTCGAAGACTTAGATGACTGGTCTGCCCTCTCTAATGCCTCCTGAAACTCCGGCTTCAGGAGACCCCTCTCAATAAGTTTCCTGCGTCTTTCCATCATAACTCTGCCACTAAACGAGTGGCAGATGGAGCAGTCCTCCTGAAGATGGAGAGGGCCTAGGCAGTAGACGCAGGAAATGTGGTTGTCTGTTATGGACATTTTCTGTCCACACTGGCAACGTTTGAAACCAGACTTGGCTTTCTCCGACATATTGAATAACAAAAAATACAGTTGTAATACTAATATGTAAATATATACACAATAACTAACCTGAATAACACACAGGTAAAAATTTTTTAACAAGAGTTTAACTAGTAAACTTCACTCAGAAAATTCTGACAGAGCCCAGACAGAAAGATATTGGCTTAAGGCCTAGGAGCAGCCGCTCCCAAAAATTCACTACTTTTACACTATTTTAAACAACACACGCACAACTACTACTAACTAATAATAATAATAATAACTCTAAATATTTTAAACTTTTGAAAAATGGAGAACTTTTTATATATATATATATATATATATATATATATATATATATATGTGTGTGTGTAGAAAAAGAATACTGGCCCGAGCTCTCACTCGATGATGAGACCTGTTGCAGCGGCAAACTAGATCTGAGGGTTAGCAGGAGAGGATCATGGGATAGGGACTGTGCCTCGAGCTTCTCTTAAACGCAGAGCTTGGTATGTGGCCGACTCGGAGCCTAGGGATGGCTCCAAACCAGTGTGTAAGAACAAATGGCGAGATCGAACAACTTCACATTCCTTGGTTTCAGTTTCCACTCGTGTGGGTCCATGAGGTTTCTGCTTAGTCCGTCTGCCAGTGTATTTAATTTTCCTGGCAGGAATTGAGCTTGTAGGTGCACTTGGTAGCTCAAGGCTGTGTTCCACAATGTCATGGCTAGTCTGCAGAGGGGGTAGGAATGTGTACCCCCCAGCTTGTTTATGTACCACATAGCCGTGGTGTTGTCCGTCTTTACCATTAGTTGTCCAGGAAGAATGTAGTCCTTGAAGGCTGTCAGAGCATTCTGCACAGCTAACATTTCTTTTTGATTGATATGTAAGTGCATTTGAATGGGTTCCATTTGCCCTGAATCCACTTGCCTGCCAGGTGAGCCCCCCATGCATAGTCTGATGCATATGTTGTTAGGGTTTGGGTGGCAGGGGTTAGTGTAGTTCCTTGTTTTGGTGGCAGGCCTCTGCCCATCAGAGGAACTCTAGGCGTAGGAAAGGTATGATAGGAATCATTGTTTCCAGGCTGTGAGAATGTTGACTCCATAGGCCTTTTAGTTTCCTCATATGCAGTCTTGCATATGGAATTAGAAGAATGCAGGAGGCCATGAACCCCAAGGCTTGCAGTATTTGTTTTGCAGATAGCAGGGTTTTTGTGGCCATTTGTTTTGAAATAGGTTACCAAATGAGTTTGCTTTTCTGGCATAAGGTAAGCCATCTGGGAAGTTGTATTCCAGCTTGCTCCCAGGAATGTAAGTTGTTGACAGGGTACCAGTTGTGATTTCTTTTCATTTATGGTGTACCCCAGAAAAGTTAGAACCCTTTTTACAAATGCCAGATGATTTAAAAGTATGCCCTGGCTTTCTGCCTGAATTAGACAATCGTCCAGGTATGGGTATATTTGAATACTTCTTTGCCTGCAAAATGCAATAACTGGAGCCAGGCACTTTGTGAATACCCTGGGTGCAGTAGACAAGCCAAAGGGCAGTGCACAGAAATGATAATGCGTGCAGCCTGCTTTGAAGCGTAGGTATCTTCTGCAAGATTCCCTGATTGGGATGTGCAGGTATGCTTCTTTTAAATCTAGTGTTACCAACCAGGCATCTTTGCTTAGCATAGGAAGTAATTGATGAAGAGTCAGCATCTTAAATTTTGGAATCTCCAGAAAGGTGTTTAGAGTAGACAGGTCCAGGATTGGACACAATGATTTGTCTTTTCTGGGTACCAGAAAAAGTCTGGAATAGAAACCTTGTCCCTTTTCCTCTTCTGGTACCAGTTGAATAGCCCCCATGCTTAAAAAGGAAAGTACTTGTTTTTGAGCTTCTGCCCACTGATTTGGGGGCAGGTCTGGCCACCCATTTGGTGTTGGCAACGTGTGGAAATGAAATCTGTATCCCTGGGACACTATATTTAAAACCCATTTGTCTTGGGTTATGAGTTCCCAGTTCTTTGCATGAAGAGCAATCTTTCTCCCCAAAGGAGCAGTCAAAAGATAAGTGCTTGGTACTTTTAAAAGGAAGTCATTGAGACCGTTTACCATAGGAGGGTGTCTTGTTATTTCCAGATTTGGAAGTGGCGTCCCCCCACTGCTTGGCTCTGAGAGTCCCCTGGGACTGAAACCTGGAGTTATTGATGTGTCTGGGTTTGGCTTGAGAAGACCTGGAAGGGACTGGAAAGGACCACTTCTTAGTAGGCCAGTGCCTACTAAATCTAGGAAGTTGCACTTGTAAAAAATCTTTAACAGTTTGCATAGATTTACCTTTATCTTCCATCTTTTTAAGAACTTCTTCAGCCTTGTTGCCAAACAGGCGGTCCTGATTAAAGGAGCATCCAACAATTTAGCTTTAACATGATCAGGCAAAGATTGCTCCTTAAGCCAAGCATGCCTTCCAAGCACACACCCAGTAACAGCAGCCCTGCAAGAGGCCTCTAAAGAATCAAAACCAAATTGCAAAGTATGTTTTCCAACTTGTTCAGCAGAATGCATTAAGTCCTGTAAATCTTTATTTTCCACACAGTCAGGAATCAACATTTTCTGTTTAAGCAGTCCAATAACATGTTGCTGATATTTTAACATATGAAATTGGCAGTTTAAAGCTCTGATTTTACCCCATCTATCCAGTGCCCTGGAGTCTCTATCAGAAAGGGTAGGATTTTTAGCAGTAGAAGTCTCTGAATCTGCAACAGGATTTTTGAAAAGGAACTTGTGGGACTCAGGAATCCTGTAGTATCCGTCAGGTTTATTAGGAGCAGGAGGCAGGGAATCAGGGGCCAAACTGGATTCCTGAGAAAATATCAACAATGTCTAGTACAGGAGGTATAGCCAAATGCCTATGCTGAGGTAGAAGAAGGAAATCCCTAAGCCTCTTTTTTGAATCAGAAAATTTCTTGCTTCCCAGTGAAAGTGCTCCCTTAAAGTATATAAAGTTTCCCCAAAAGAAAAATCCTCAGGAGGGGAAGCAGAGGGAATGGAATCCTCTGCATCAGAAACCTGACAAGTAGGTATGGACAAATCCAGGTCATCAGAAGAGTCAGAATAAACAGAATCCTGATCAGAAGATTCATAATCAAACTCAGCCCTAAGCCTCGTGGGGGGGGTTTGACTACCCCTGATTAGAGTTATTAGATCTTCAGCCATTGTTATCATTTGTTTTTTTAGGCATAGGGGCATGTGGCCTGGGCATCGGTTTTTTATACATGGATCGAGATTTAAGCCTTAATAATGAAGGAGGTATCATTTTAATATGCAAGTCTGTAGGCCTGAATACACCCTCAGAAGCCGGTGCCTGCACAGCGGCTCCGGACCCATCCAAGGTAGAGACATCCACGGGTTCCATAGCTGAAGTATCTTGCGGCATACCGGACTCCAAATGGGTCTCAGTAGAAGCCTGCGAATCAGAAGTAGCGGGTATCAGGGGCTGCGAAAGCAACTCACTGAGTATCAGCGAACTGGCGACTGGCTTAGGAGAAGCGCGTCGGCAGTTTTGGACCTCGGCGGCCTGTCTCTGTCTTTATCTTTGCGTTTTTTCGGAATCCCTGTAGTCGGATGGCTAACCAATGACATTTCTGGATAATTAAACTGAGAACCAAAATATTTAGAGGCAAAAATATACAGACAACTGATAGTGTGCTGATTAAATAAAGCACAAAACCGACAGCAAGGTACGTCGTGGTCAGAGCTTAGGCAAAGAATACAGTACGAATGAAAATCTTTATGAGGTATTTGCTTTCCACAAGTAATGCAATTATTAACTTTTACTGACATCGGTACGGAGCAAGAAAAAGTTTCCCCAACGGGGTACTTAGCTTTAAGTTGAAGACTTCGGTTCTGAAAGTCGAAAATGAAAATTTTAGGAGTCGGCCGACCAGCACTTGCGAACTGCTTCTGCTTCAGGCACCGCACGGCAACAAAGACTGATGTAATGGCATCGGCTGCATGTTTTATACCCCTGACGTCATGGAAGAAGGGACAGCAACCGATGCAGGACCCAAGACTTTGTTAATCAGGCTGACTAAGGGCAACCTGCCAGCAGATTACCCAAATGTAATGACTGCAACAGTGAAACACGAAGAAAGTACAGTTTTGTACCTACCATAAATGTAGATGTCCGATAGGAATGCATCTGCAGTCCTTACAAATGGGTAGTCCTGTCGTCAGGCAGCCCTTTGGTCGGCCGGATTCCAAAGTCTGGGTCTGGCTTCGGCTGGTGTCGCACTTCACCCGACGTCATAGCTGCAGTTTTTCGGATATAAAGGCATCAGCCGACGCCATCTTCCTCAGTGTTTCTTGCCCCAGATGCCAGGTGCCCTCTTTGATGGCTAAATTTGGATAAATGCCAATGTTTCCAAATAGTAGAGAGCAAACACATAAAATAAGCATGTATGTACATATATACAAACAAATACACCATAATAGATCCCCCCCAAGCTAGCTGAAGGATGGCAAATACCTAGGAGTACCACAGAGGGAAGGTGGGTGGGTAATCCTGACTGCAGATGCATTCCTATCGGACATCTACATTTATGGTAGGTACAAAACTGCACTATGTCCTTCAAGGATGCATCTGCAGTCCTTACAAATGGGTAGAATACCATAGCTAAACTAGGGAGGAGGAAAAAGTAGAGATTATGGTGTAGTTAGGATCCCTTGCAAAACAGCAGTGGCAAAACCTGCTCGGGATCTAGAGTATAAAGGTAAATTGTAATGCTTGGCAAATGTATGCACGGAGGTCCAAGTAGCAGCCTCTATAATGTCCTTGGTAGCCACTCCTCGTAAGAAAGCTGTGGTAGTGGCTGTAGCCCTTGTGGAGTGAGGCCTGATGTTCTCTGGAGTTTTCTTTCCATGGAAGGAGTAACAAAATCTAATGCAATTTCCTATCCATTTGGAGATTGTCTGTTTTGAAATAGGTTTTCCTTCCTTTCCTGTTGCATATGCTACCAGAAGCTGGTCAGTTTTTCTATTGGACTTGGTCCTGTCCAGGTAGTAGTTTAATTGCCTATGTACATCCAAGGTATGCAACAGTCTTTCTCCCCTGTTCTGTGGGTTGGGGAAGAATGTAGGTAGGTGGATAGCCTGATTTAAAGACACTCTGGATACCACCTTAGGCATAAATGTGGGATTTGTTCTCATGGACACTATCTTGATGGAAGATCAGGAAGGGTTGCACTGCCATTAATGCCTGTAGTTCGGAGACCCTTCTTGCTGAGGTGATTGCCAGTAGGAAAGCAGTCTTCCAGGATAAGTATTGTAATTCTGCAGTTGCTGCTGGTTCAAAGGGGAAGTGTCAATTTTCTAACACAATGTTCAAGTCCCATGCTGGCAATGGTGGTTTCCTGGGAGGTTTTACATTTTTAATTCCTCTCAGAAACTGTCTGAGCAGAGGATGAGAGAAGACAGGAGGATCCAAGCTGTATCCTGCTGAAATAGCTGATGCATGTATCTTGATGGAAGAATAGGACAGGCCTGCATGGAAAAGCTCTGCCAAGTACTCCAGGATGTTGGCTATGTTTACTTGCCACATCTTCTCCTTTTGCAGTACTCCAAATGAGATATCTTCTCCATTTTGCTGCATAATTCTTTCTTGTTGAAGGTCTACGAGCCTCAAGGATTATGTCTTTAACCCTTTGGGATAAATCTGGGTTAATTGTCCTTATGTAATGTTCCAGGCAGTTAGCTGCAGAGTTTTCAGGTTTGGATGCAGGATGTTGTAGTTGTTCTGTGTTAGCAGCAATGGGATCAGGGGCAGTGTCCATATTTGTTCCCGAGACATGCTCCTCAGCAATGGGTACCAATGTTGCCTTGGCCAGTCCGGAGCTATCAGAATGATCCTTGGACGTTCCTCTTTGATCTTCAAAAGCACCTTGTGCATCAAAGGAAGTGGTGGGAATGCATAAGTTGTCAGGTTTTTCCAACTGAAAGATAGGGAGTCCACCTTCCAAGCAAGTGGGTGGTACGTCCTTGTGCAGAATTTCTTTAGCTGGTGATTGAGTGGGGATGCAAATAAGTCTATTTGTGGTAATCCCCATTCTCTTGTGATGGCTTTGAAGATGTCCGGATGCAGCATCCATTCGTGGGCATCTGTGGTAGCTCTGCTTAAAATGTCTGCCAGAATGTTTTCTTTTCCCGGTACAAAAATTGCTTGTAACTGAATGTTGTAGCTCAGAGCCACATCCCATAGGTCCAGTGCCAGCCGGCATAGAGGATATGAATGTGTGCCTCCCTGTTTGTTGATGTACCACATAACTGTGGTGTTGTCTGTCCTTATCATCAACTGACCTTCTTGGAGAAATGGTCTGAATGACTGGACTGCCAATTTTACTGCCAGCATTTCCTTTAGATTTATGTGCAGGCGCAGCTGGTCTTGAGTCCATAAGCCTTGTATGCACTTGTCCAGCATGTGTGCCCCCCAACCGAGGTCTGAGGCATCTGTCGTGATGGTTTGGCTTGGTTGACTGTTGCAGAAGGGCAATCCTTTGTTTGATTGACAGGCCTGAGCCCACCATAGGAACTCTTGTTTCAGGCATGGGATTATTGGAATTTTGTTTTCTAGGCTGTGCTTGTGTTGGGACCACAAATTCTTTAGGTACCACTGTAGCTTTCTCATATGCAGTCTGGCATGAGGGACCAGAATTATGCAGGATGCCATGAAGCCTAGGGCTTGCAGTACTTTTCTTGCAGTTAGATGGTTCTGCTTTGTTAATGCCAAGAAGTAGAGAGGTAGTTGCTCTTGCTTTTCTGCAGTCAGGAATGCCATTTGTTTTGATGTGTCCAGCTCTGCACCCAGAAAAGTTATTCTTTGGGATGGAGTCAGCCTTGACTTTTTTATATTGACTGTATATCCCAGGGCTTGCAGTAGGTAAATGACTCTTTGTAAGTCTTCTGTTAGTTTGCTTTTGTTGTCCGCTTGAATCAGGCAGTCGTCCAGGTAGGGATAAATTTGGATCCCTGAAGTCTGCAATGAGCAATTACTGATGCCAGGCATTTCGTGAACACTCTGGGCGCAGTAGATAAGCCAAAGGGCAATGCTGAGAATTGATAATGCTCTGATCCTGCAAGAAATCTGAGGTATCTTCTGCAAATTGGTCGTATGGGGACGTGCAGGTATGCCTCCTTGAGATCTAGAGTTACCAGCCAAGACTCCTTGCCCAGCATGGGAAGAAGCTGCTGTAGGGTCAGCATTTTGAATTTTGGAACAATGAGGAATGTGTTTAAAGCGGACAGGTCTAGAATAGGCCTCCATTTGTTCTCTTTTCTTGGTACCAGGAAGAGTCTGCAGTAAAAGCCTTTACCTTGCTCCATAGATGGTACCTTTTCCACAGCTCTCATTCTTAATAATTGAGATATTTGCTTTAGAGCTTCTGCCCTTTGAGTAGGTGGTAGGTTTGGCATTCCTCTCTTTCCTGGTAGAGTATGGAAATGGAACCTGCAACCTTGGTCTATAGTTTGCAAAATCCATTTTTCCCTTGTGATGCAATGCCAGTTCTTTGAAAATAAGGTTAGCTTTCCGCCTAAGGGTGCTTCCAGTTGTTCCCTGGTAGGCGGTGCCACATCCAAGTCACTGTGATTGTGTTGTTGTAGTGGTGGCGGCTGCGTCCGTGCCTCGCTGGTTGTTACCTTGCCACTGGCGTCCCCTGTAGGCACCCCTGGATTGGTTTCTGCCTCTTGAACGCCTATTCCTGCCTCTCTGTGTCTTAGAGGAGTCTGGAAAGGACCAATTTTTGGAGGGCCAGTTCCTGCTAAACCTTGGAGGTTGAACCTGTAAGAAATCTTTCACTGTTTGCACAGATTTTGCTTTCTCTTCCATCTTCTTTAGTACTTGCTGTGCAGGGGAACCAAATAAATTGACCTTGTCCATGGGTGCATCCAAAAGCTTAGATTTGACATGGTCTGGTAATGCCTGCTCTTTCAACCATGCATGTCTCCGGATAACTGTGCCAGTCATGGCTGATCTAAAGGAAGCCTCCAGTGCATCATAGCCACATTTTAAAGAATGGTTACTAACCTGCTGTATGTTATGTACCATTTCCTGAACATATTTTTTATCTAGAGATTCTTCAGAGGACAGCTTTTTTAGTTAACTGGTCAAGCATAAACTCTTGATATTGAATCATATGGAAATGGCAGTTCAAAGCTCTAGCTGACAAAGTAGCAGAAGTGTAAACTTTTTTACCCCATCTCTCTAAGGAGATCTGGATTCCCTTTCAGAGGGGAGGGGGTTTTTAGCAGATGTAGTTGCTACAGCTTTAGGACCCTGGGAGATAGTCTCTGGATCTGCAAAGGAGCCTTGTATAAATGGTGATGAGTGTCCGGGACGCAGTAGAACCTATCGGGCTTAGCAGGGGCCGGAGGTAATGAATCAGGAGCAGTGCAAGCATCATTAAATGCATCATCTACAACAGAAAGAACTGGAGGTATAGCTAAAGGCCTATGCTGTGGCAAATGTAGAAAGGTTCTAAGCCTTTTCTGAGTCTGAGAAATCTTGGCCCTGCCACTGAAATTGTTCCCTCATAGCATGCAAGGTTTCCCCAAAGGAAAATTCCTCAGGTGGAGAGGCTGAAGGAATGGACTCTTCAGCATCAGAGTCTTCGGGGAATAAGGAGCCTCAGGAGGGTCTGTATGTTCCGAGTCATCAGAGGAGTCATCTGTGGATACTGGTTCAGGGGGCTCTGCTCTAGGTCTCTTCTCTGGAGGTGGATGAGAGGCCCTGTCTGGATGAGGCTGGGAGCCACGAATTAAAGAAATGAGATCCTCAGCCAAAGAAAGCATATGGGAACTGGTGCTGGGCCTGTGAGATGGGGGTTTAACAGGCACCGTTTTTGTAGCTTTAGCTGCTTTAGCCCTGGCAAAGGCCTTAATAGACATGGCTGCAGGAGGCCTAGCAGCTCCACGTGCAGGGGTTGAAATATCCAAGGGAATAGTGTCTGATAATTCCTGAGAAACCGCAACCGAAGGTTGGATTTCAGAAGCCGATTCCGCCAGGCTAGAAGAGGCCTCGGTAGAAGGCATGTTTTCGGCCGGGGGAAGAACCGCTTGCTCGGTTTCAGCGAAACCGAGACACTCGTGGTTGCTTAACGCGGTTTCGGCGAAACCGCGGACCGCGAGTGTCGGTCCTTTTCCCGCGCTTTTGGTAATTTGTGAAGTCGGAGGGTCCGACGGCATGATATAAGCAAATTCAGAGCCGAAAAACTGTTCTGCAAATTCTGACCGACGTCTAAGCGTCCGTCGGTTAAAAGAAGCACAGGCTAGACAAGCTGCTACGTCATGGTCTGGGCCTAAACAAGGTAAGCAGTAAGAGTGGAAATCTTTATGAGGTATTTGTTTCCCACAAGTTAAACAGTTATTCACTTTTTCTGACATCGGCTGAGGCAAGAAAGAGTCCCCAACGGGGTACTTAGCTTTTTAGAAGTCTTCGAAGTAGTATTCGGTATGAAATCTCTGGTTCTGACCGACCGGCACTTGCGAACAGCTTCTGCTTCGGGTGCCACGCGGCAAGAAAGACTGAGGAAGATGGCGTCGGCTGATGCCTTTATACCCGAAAAACTGCAGCTATGATGTCGGGTGAAGTGCGACACCAGCCGAAGCCAGACCCAGACTTTGGAATCCGGCCGACCGAAGGGCTGCCTGACGACAGGACTACCCATTTGTAAGGACTGCAGATGCATCCTTGAAGGACATCATTGGGGTACTTATCTGAGGGCATCTTCAACTTGGTAGTCAGAAAGCAAAACGAAGGTAAACGGCCGACCAGCACTAGTGCAAATTGCATCTGCTTCGGGCTCCGCGGCAAGAAAGAATGAAGAAATGGCGTCGGCTGCCTCCTTTTATACCTGACGTTCTGACATCAGTTTTACAACCGACGGCAGCCGAGGTCATATACCGAGGATTCTGGTATTCGGGCCGACTGAGGGCTACCTGGAGCCGGATAACCCTTATGTTAGGAATGCAACAGTGAAACACGAAGAACATCCCTCTCCACCACTTTGAAGGCAGAAGGACTCCGAATACCTGATGGCAGTCCTCCTGGGGCAGAGGCTACCGGAATGGACATCCCCCAGCGCCCCTGAGTCTGCCTCTCCAAAGGGGGAGTGGAAGCAGAGATGTCGAACATCAAAGCTCCAAGGGGAAGCGACCACTCTGAAAACTTCAACCCCCCCCAGAACAGCCATCGAGGGTGTGGCTCAGACACGCACTCGGAACCAACACCGTCAGCACTGAACACATTGGGGGAATAGTTATCACATTTTCACCTCCGACTATCGGATCCAACACCTCTGTTCTTGGGACCAACGGAACCAACGACTTTGAAACTTAAGGTGGAATAGGAAAAGGAGCCATGGGACAGAATGGGGAAAGCCTCATGGATCTAAAGGTGGACGTGAGCAGGAAAAATCCTCATCTGAATTTGTGCTTTGAGAAACTGCCTCAATCTACCAACATTCTTATCTGATAGACTCCAAGACGACCTGATTGAGGAGGATGTAGAAGCAGGTCCTTTCTGGAGAGGTCCCCCGGAGTGAAGATCTCGGAGCCAAAACGCTCAGCCCCGAACTAGGGACTGAGGTACGGGGTGAAGTTACAGTGGGAAACGAAGAAGGCTCAGAAGCCTTCGGTTCTGACAGCTGTGGCACTTTTTTAAAAGACTCTGGCTGAGAAGGACGACACTAGTCGGGACAACACTTCCTTGTTTCCTTGGCCACTTTGTGCTTTCTAGATGGAGTTTGAGCCCATGAAGTGGAAGGAACAGTGAGAGGGGAAGAAGCAGGCAGTAGCCCCTTGAGGATCAACTTGTTACAGCAATCTGCCAAAGATCACAGACTGAACAGTCACTTCAAATATGCAGGCCCCAAGCAATAAACATACTCTCTGTGGGCAACAGATAAGGGAATCTTGTGCCCGCAGGAAGTGCACTTCTTGAAACTTAAGGGGTTACCAACCCTCACTGACTAACTTTCAGACATGAAGAAAAACATTTTTTTTTGAAAGAAAGAGCAAGAGAAGGTAAGGAGGGAAAAAGTTATGGATGACAGAAACCCGATTACCAGTTACCAAACTCTACTACAAAGTAGCTAAATAAGGTAGGGAGAGAACATAAAAGACAAGAAAAGTTTTGCTACATTAAATGTGCTGCAAAAAATGCACCCAGTTAGAGGAGCTCAAGAACACCGAAACCTTGCTGCTTGTTTGATGAGCAGTAAAAGAGATCTGAGCCACTTTGGGAGAAAAGAGGCATTATGGGTTAGGAAGAGGAGCTTGAGCTTCGAATCTCTGGCTAGTAAAATGGACAAGTCAGTTCCGAGGGTCGGAACCGAGATCCACAGTTTAATGAACGAATAAAAACGACAGCATCACATACGAGTTTAAAAACGGTAGACACAGATTAGATGGAAAGGAGATATTGTCCATAAGTAAAAATAATTATTTAGAGAGAATGACTAAGGTTAAAGTTTTGCAGAGTAGGGGGAATCTCATAGAACAAGAAAAGGTGCAAGTGCAGAGCGCTAAAGAGAAAATATGAGAGTTACTGGAAAATATAGAAGAGTTTAGAAAAATAGCTGTTAAGCAATAACTTCAGAACACAAAAAAATCTTTGCATGATGACTTAGGCAAAGAATGTAGAAAGGGTTGCTGCCAAACTTAGAGAGCCTATAACAAGAAAAATATCTGTTTAGAGAAACTTCGGACATTTCATGAAAATCTACATAAAGCAGAGAATGTGGAAATCAAGAAAAAGTCCAAATGGAAATACTTATGGAAGACTTCAGTATGTCAAGATTAAAGATAGATGAAGCTCAACAATTAGAAGTGAGACAGAAGAGGTGATAAAAAATGGCGATATATATATATATATATATATATATATATATATACGCATATATATATATATATATATATATATATATATATATATATATATATATACGCATATATATATATATATGTATCAATCTGCAAGAAAGTTTCCAGGAAAATGAATGGTATTCCTGTGGAAGTTTGGAAGCTAGGAGGGAAGAAAGTGATAATGATCTGGAAGGTTTTGTTTAACAGTACTGCAAAAGGAGGGGAACCACCAACATCCTGGAAAAATCTGTTGTGACATCTCTCCTCTGGACCACTGATAAAGGAGCCTCAATCCTCAAGAAGACACTGGAGGGGAACATTCACCAAGAGAAAAAAATAGACGCACAGTATTTTCAGATGTAGCTCTGTGCACCAAGTACAATTTTCCTTAAGAGCACACAGGGATAGCACACTCCAATCCAGGGGCTGGGCTTTCTTTCCAGGCCCTAAATAAGATACCCCACTGACACAGCTACACAGCGGAGTCCTTAATCGGATGTTCCAAGCCAAGTCCTCAACCACCCTCTATGTGAAATCAGTGCTCTCAGTGTCCCTGTTCAAAGTAGGAGACACACACACTCTCTGAGATTTGATTTTCTCTCTCACATACTCCCTGAGATTTGATTTGATTTTCTCACACACACACACACAGACACCCTGGGAAAGGCTGGCACAGCTTACCCGCGTTGCCACCTCCATCCAGACTATAAGGTAGATACACTGCCACAAGTGCACCCAAAGCCAGCTACTCTTAGGCTATTACCAGAGTACCCAATTACTCTCAGTAAAATGAATACATACACAAATGGTAATGTTTGACCAAGCAGCACAACTTCTAGGAACGTGGAGCCACACTGCACCTAAACAAATGCAATTACTCTCCAAGGTTAAATATTTTATAAAAGACCAGCCATAATGAAAGGTATAGATATATGTAATATTAAATAATAAAATAAAATAAAAACATGAAAATACTGGATATCCACTTACAATAAACACCAGAGTTTCAGTTCACAGGAAATATAAAAAAACAACCCAGATGGAAAAACACTCAGATAGATACAGTAAAACAATATTTAGCTAATCTTCCTACATTTTCCTAACTGACTGAATAATTACTGTTCCCTAGTTACTTACTAAAGCAAGGAAAGATGAAGTTAGAGGAGTGTCTCTAGTCAGTTCTAATAACAAAGTGCCTCCATCACATCTCTCACTAGTATTCAAATACAATTTCAGTGCTGGCTACAGAATCACAGCACATCTGGTTACCCAACTCTGTGGTTCCCACACTACCCCCTTACTAGCAACTTAGCCAGGATTTGGCACAGATGTGTCACAATACACGCACCACTTTGCTAAGGATTAATACAGCATCTGGAAGCTATAAAACAATTCAACACTTCCAACCTTCCCACAGAAAGACATTTCACAGACATTGCGTCTCTGGCTGCATTCAGACCTGTGAGATAAAATCTTTATGGCCTAAACCAAGTAATTTCATTTTAGGCTATTTGTCTTGAGGTTAGATGGGCTGAGCTTAGCCCCTTCTCTTCCAGTATCCTCTATTAAATTATATACATTTACAACAATAGAGTCTGACATACATTTTACTTCTTTTCTGTCCATCAGGACCCACTGCTGATACATTTTTAACACAAGCAGCTTTACAAATCAGTTTGATATTAAAATAACATACATCCCCCTTTTGAAGACTCGAGCTAGTTTTTCAAGTGACCCTGGAGAAACACTGTTTCAGAGAAATGAGCCTGTCTGGGAACACGTTAACCCATATCCTGTCTTGACAGCCCACCTGCATTGGCATTGAAGACCCCTTCCACTTAGATCATCAGTCACCAGACCCCCCTCAGACTCCTCCTGCCACCCACTGCAAATATTCATAAGGGCCTCCCTATCATGGTAAGGCTTCATCATGTTAACATAGTACAGTCTGTGCCCTTGCATCCTACCTAGCAGTTTTACCATGTAGTTAACATCACTGACTTTCCTTACCACTTGAAGGGTCCTTCTCAAGCTGCCTGCAGCTTCTTGTGTCTGACAGGAATGACCACCATAACCTGCTTAGCCACAGCATACTTTTGGGTTTGAGCTTTCCTGTCATACCAGACCTTTTTCTGCTGTTGGGCGCCTGCCAAGCCCATGAACTCCCTAAGCCTTGTCCTGAGGTGTAGGATATATGCCACAAGAGACTCCTTGTGGGATTGACACTTACCCCCCCGACTCATCATGAATCATATTCAAGGGCCCCCTCACCTTATACCCATACAGCATCTCAAAGGGTGAAAAACCTGTGGATTCCTGGGGTACCTCTCTGTATGCAAACAGCAGATGGGGCAAATATTTGTCTCACTCTCTCAAACTGGCCTGCTAATGCCCTTAGCATGGTCTTCAGTGTAGAGTCTAAACTCTCCACAAGACCATTAGTCTGGGCTTGGTAGGGGGAGGTCTTTAAGTGCTTCAATCCACAGCACTCCCACAGATACGCCAGCAGGTCTGACATTAAATTTGCACCTCTGTCAGAGGTATTTCTCTTGGAAAACCTACCCTGCTGAAAATATCTAACAAAGCATTTAGTACCTTCTCTGCCTCGATGGAGGACGGAGCCGCCACTTCACGGTATCTAGTAACATAATCTACTACCACCAGGATATACTTCTTCCCTGTGGAATGTGGGTACAGAAGCCCCACAATATCCATTGCTACCCTCTGAAATGGCTCCTTAATCACAGGCAAAGGCATCAAAGGAGCTTTGACCCTGTCTCCTGCCTTGCCTACTTGTTGACACTGCTAACAGGTTTTGGAGTACCCCGTTACATCCCTTGCAATCCTAGGCCAATAAAAGTTCTGCATAACACACCCTTTTTTTTTTTTTGGTTAAACCCCCTGTTTTAAAAAAAAATTTATTTTTTTTGCCCCCAAAAAAAAATTTGTTTAAAAAAAAAAAAAACCGGTTTTTGGTTCCTGGCTTGGGGGCCCAAAAAAAAAAATTTGGGGGGGCCCTTTTTTTTCAAAAAAAAACAAAAAGGAAAACCACCTGCCATGAAATTGGGTTCCCTAAAAAATAGCATGCAAGGTTCTAAGCCTTTTCTGGAGTCTGAGAAATCTTGGCCCTGCCACTGAAATTGTTCCCTCATAGCATGCAAGGTTTCCCCAAAGGAAAATTCCTCAGGTGGAGAGGCTGAAGGAATGGACTCTTCAGCATCAGAGTCTTCGTAAGGGGAATAAGGAGCCTCAGGAGGGTCTGTATGTTCCGAGTCATCAGAGGAGTCATCTGTGGATACTGGTTCAGGGGGCTCTGCTCTAGGTCTCTTCTCTGGAGGTGGATGAGAGGCCCTGTCTGGATGAGGCTGGGAGCCAATTAAAGAAATGAGATCCTCAGCCAAAGAAAGCATATGGGAACTGGTGCTGGGCCTGTGAGATGGGGTTTAACAGGCACCGTTTTGTAGCTTTAGCTGCTTTAGCCCTGGCAAAGGCCTTAATAGACATGGCTGCAGGAGGCCTAGCAGCTCCACGTGCAGGGTTGAAATATCCAAGGAATAGTGTCTGATAATTCCTGAGAAACCGCAACCGAAGGTTGGATTTCAGAAGCCGATTCCGCCAGGCTAGAAGAGGCCTCGGTAGAAGGCATGTTTCGGCCGGGAAGAACCGCTTGCTCGGTTTCAGCGAAACCGAGACACTTTCGTGGTTGCTTAACCGCGGTTTCGGCCGAAACCGCGGACCGTGGGTGTCGGTCCTTTTCCCTGGTAATTTGTGAAGTCGGAGGTCCGGCGGCATGATATAAGCAAATTCAGAGCCGAAAAACTGTTCTGCAAATTCTGACCGACGTCTAAGCGTCCGTCGGTTAAAAGAAGCACAGGCTAGACAAGCTGCTACGTCATGGTCTGGGCCTAAACAAGGTAAGCAGTAAGAGTGGAAATCTTTATGAGGTATTTGTTTCCCACAAGTTAAACAGTTATTCACTTTTTCTGACATCGGCTGAGGCAAGAAAGAGTCCCCAACGGGGTACTTAGCTTTTTAGAAGTCTTCGAAGTAGTATTCGGTATGAAATCTCTGGTTCTGACCGACCGGCACTTGCGAACAGCTTCTGCTTCGGGTGCCACGCGGCAAGAAAGACTGAGGAAGATGGCGTCGGCTGATGCCTTTATACCCGAAAAACTGCAGCTATGATGTCGGGTGAAGTGCGACACCAGCCGAAGCCAGACCCAGACTTTGGAATCCGGCCGACCGAAGGGCTGCCTGACGACAGGACTACCCATTTGTAAGGACTGCAGATGCATCCTTGAAGGACATCATTGGGGTACTTATCTGAGGGCGTCTTCAATTTGGTAGTCAGAAAGCAAAACGAAGGTAAACGGCCAACCAGCACTAGTGCGAATTGCATCTGCTTCGGGCTCCGCGGCAAGAAAGATTGAGGAAATGGCGCCGGCTGCCTCCTTTTATACCTGACGTACTGACACCAGTTTTACAACTGACGGCAGCCGAGGTCATATACGAGGGATTCTGGTATTCGGGCCGACTGAGGGCTACCTGGAGCCGGATAACCCTTATGTTAGGAATGCAACAGTGAAACACGAAGAACATCCCTCTCCACCACTTTGAAGGCAGAAGGACTCCGAATACCTGATGGCAGTCCTCCTGGGGCAGAGGCTACCGGAATGGACATCCCCAGCCCTGAGTCTGCCTCTCCAAAGGGGGAGTGGAAGCAGAGATGTCGAACATCAAAGCTCCAAGGGGAAGCGACCACTCTGAAAACTTCAACCCCCCCCCCAGAACAGCCATCGAGGGTGTGGCTCAGACACGCACTCGGAACCAACACCGTCAGCACTGAACACATTGGGGGAATAGTTATCACATTTTCACCTCCGACTATCGGATCCAACACCTCTGTTCTTGGGACCAACGGAACCAACGACTTTGAAACTTAAGGTGGAATAGGAAAAGGAGCCATGGGACAGAATGGGGAAAGCCTCATGGATCTAAAGGTGGACGTGAGCAGGAAAAATCCTCATCTGAATTTGTGCTTTGAGAAACTGCCTCAATCTACCAACATTCTTATCTGATAGACTCCAAGAAGACCTGATTGAGGAGGATGTAGAAGCAGGTCCTTTCTGGAGAGGTCCCCCGGAGTGAAGATCTCGGAGCCAAAACGCTCAGCCCCGAACTAGGGACTGAGGTACGGGGTGAAGTTACAGTGGGAAACGAAGAAGGCTCAGAAGCCTTCGGTTCTGACAGCTGTGGCACTTTTTTAAAAGACTCTGGCTGAGAAGGACGACACTGGTCGGGACAACGCTTCCTTGTTTCCTTGGCCACTTTGTGCTTTCTAGATGGAGTTTGAGCCCATGAAGTGGAAGGAACAGTGAGAGGGGAAGAAGCAGGCAGTAGCCCCTTGAGGATCAACTTGTTACAGCAATCTGCCAAAGATCACAGACTGAACAGTCACTTCAAATATGCAGGCCCCAAGCAATAAACATACTCTCTGTGGGCAACAGATAAGGGAATCTTGTGCCCGCAGGAAGTGCACTTCTTGAAACTTAAGGGGTTATCAACCCTCACTGACTAACTTTCAGACATGAAGAAAAACATTTTTTTTTGAAAGAAAGAGCAAGAGAAGGTAAGGAGGGAAAAAGTTATGGATGACAGAAACCCGATTACCAGTTACCAAACTCTACTACAAAGTAGATAAATAAGGTAGGGAGAGAACATAAGGCAAGAAAAGTTTTGCTACATTAAATGTGCTGCAAAAAATGCACCCAGTTAGAGGAGCTCAAGAACACTGAAACCTTGCTGCTTGTTTGATGAGCAGTAAAAGAGATCTGAGCCACTTTGGGAGAAAAGAGGCATTATGGGTTAGGAAGAGGAGCTTGAGCTTCGAATCTCTGGCTAGTAAAATGGACAAGTCAGTTCCGAGGGTCGGAACAGAGACCCACAGTTTAATGAATGAATAAAAACGACAGCATCACATACGAGTTTAAAAACGGTAGACACAGATTAGATGGAAAGGAGATATTGTCCATAAGTAAAAATAATTATTTAGAGAGAATGACTAAGGTTAAAGTATTGCAGAGTAGGGGGAATCTCATAGAACAAGAAAAGGTGCAAGTGCAGCGTGCTAAAGAGAAAATATGAGAGTTACTGGATAATATAGAAGAGTTTAGAAAAATAGCTGTTAAGCAATAACTTCAGAACACAAAAAAAATCTTTGCATGATGACTTAGGCAAAGAATGTAGAAAGGGTTGCGGCCAAACTTAGAGAGCCTATAACAAGAAAAATATCTGTTTAGAGAAACTTCGGACATTTCATGAAAATCTACATAAAGCAGAGAATGTGGAAATCAAGAAAAAGTCCAAATGGAAATACTTATGGAAGACTTCAGTATGTCAAGATTAAAGATAGATGAAGCTCAACAATTAGAAGTGAGACAGAAGAGGTGATAAAAAATGGCGATATATATATATATATACATATATATATATATATATATATATATATATATATATATATATATATATATATATATATATATATATATATATATATATATATGTATCAATCTGCAAGAAAGTTTCCAGGAAAATGAATGGTATTCCTGTGGAAGTTTGGAAGCTAGGAGGGAAGAAAGTGATAATGATCTGGAAGGTTTTGTTTAACAGTACTGCAAAAGGAGGGGAACCACCAACATCCTGGAAAAATCTGTTGTGACATCTCTCCTCTGGACCACTGATAAAGGAGCCTCAATCCTCAAGAAGACACTGGAGGGGAACATTCACCAAGAGAAAAAAATAGACGCACAGTATTTTCAGATGTAGCTCTGTGCACCAAGTACAATTTTCCTTAAGAGCACACAGGGATAGCACACTCCAATCCAGGGGCTGGGCTTTCTTTCCAGGCCCTAAATAAGATACCCCACTGACACAGCTACACAGCGGAGTCCTTAATCGGATGTTCCAAGCCAAGTCCTCAACCACCCTCTATGTGAAATCAGTGCTCTCAGTGTCCCTGTTCAAAGTAGGAGACACACACACTCTCTGAGATTTGATTTTCTCTCTCACATACTCCCTGAGATTTGATTTGATTTTCTCACACACACACAGACACCCTGGGAAAGGCTGGCACAGCTTACCCGCGTTGCCACCTCCATCCAGACTATAAGGTAGATACACTGCCACAAGTGCACCCAAAGCCAGCTACTCTTAGGCTATTACCAGAGTACCCAATTACTCTCAGTAAAATGAATACATACACAAATGGTAATGTTTGACCAAGCAGCACGACTTCTAGGAACGTGGAGCCACACTGCACCTAAACAAATGCAATTACTCTCCAAGGTTAAATATTTTATAAAAGACCAGCCATAATGAAAGGTATAGATATATGTAATATTAAATAATAAAATAAAATAAAAACATGAAAATACTGGATATCCACTTACAATAAACACCAGAATTTCAGTTCACAGGAAATATAAAAAAACAACCCAGATGGAAAAACACTCGGATAGATACAGTAAAACAATATTTAGCTAATCTTCCTACATTTTCCTAACTGACTGAAGAATTACTGTTCCCTAGTTACTTCCTAAAGCAAGGAAAGATGAAGTTAGAGGAGTGTCTCTAATCAGTTCTAATAACAAAGTGCCTCCATCACATCTCTCACTAGTATTCAAATACAATTTCAGTGCTGGCTACAGAATCACAGCACATCTGGTTACCCGACTCTGTGGTTCCCACACTACCCCCTTACTAGCAACTTATCCAGGATTTGGCACAGATGTGTCACAATACACGCACCACTTTGCTAAGGATTAATACAGCATCTGGAAGCTATAAAACAATTCAACACTTCCAACCTTCCCACAGAAAGACATTTCACAGACATTGCGTCTCTGGCTGCATTCAGACCTGTGAGATAAAATCTTTATGGCCTAAACCAAGTAATTTCATTTTAGGCTATTTGTCTTGAGGTTAGATGGGCTGAGCTTAGCCCCTTCTCTTCCAGTATCCTCTATTAAATTATATACATTTACAACAATAGAGTCTGACATACATTTTTACTTCTTTTCTGTCCATCAGGACCCACTGCTGATACATTTTTAACACAAGCAGCTTTACAAATCAGTTTGAT
The DNA here is from genome assembly GCF_019279795.1 of Protopterus annectens. Taxonomy (NCBI): domain Eukaryota; kingdom Metazoa; phylum Chordata; order Ceratodontiformes; family Protopteridae; genus Protopterus; species Protopterus annectens. The sequence continues at coordinate 315,721,214 of NC_056742.1, read as the reverse complement.
ATTAAAATAACATACATCCCCCTTTTGAAGACTCGAGCTAGTTTTTCAAGTGACCCTGGAGAAACACTGTTTCAGAGAAATGAGCCTGTCTGGGAACACGTTAACCCATATCCTGTCTTGACAGCCCACCTGCATTGGCATTGAAGACCCCTTCCACTTAGATCATCAGTCACCAGACCCCCCTCAGACTCCTCCTGCCACCCACTGCAAATATTCAGAAGGGCCTCCCTATCATGGTAAGGCTTCATCATGTTAACATAGTACAGTCTGTGCCCTTGCATCCTGCCTAGCAGTTTTACCATGTAGTTAACATCACTGACTTTCCTTACCACTTGAAGGGTCCTTCTCAAGCTGCCTGCAGCTTCTTGTGTCTGACAGGAATGACCACCATAACCTGCTTAGCCACAGCATACTTTTGGGTTTGAGCTTTCCTGTCATACCAGACCTTTTTCTGCTGTTGGATGCCTGCCAAGCCCATGAACTCCCTAAGCCTTGTCCTGAGGTGTAGGATATATGCCACAAGAGACTCCTTGTGGGATTGACACTTACCCCCCCGACTCATCATGAATCATATTCAAGGGCCCCCTCACCTTATACCCATACAGCATCTCAAAGGGTGAAAAACCTGTGGATTCCTGGGGTACCTCTCTGTATGCAAACAGCAGATGGGGCAAATATTTGTCTCACTCTCTCAAACTGGCCTGCTAATGCCCTTAGCATGGTCTTCAGTGTAGAGTCTAAACTCTCCACAAGACCATTAGTCTGGGGTTGGTAGGGGGAGGTCTTTAAGTACTTCAATCCACAGCACTCCCACAGATACGCCAGCAGGTCTGACATTAAATTTGCACCTCTGTCAGAGGTATTTCTCTTGGAAAACCTACCCTGCTGAAAATATCTAACAAAGCATTTAGTACCTTCTCTGCCTCGATGGAGGACGGAGCCGCCACTTCACGGTATCTAGTAACATAATCTACTACCACCAGGATATACTTCTTCCCTGTGGAATGTGGGGTACACAGAAGCCCCACAATATCCATTGCTACCCTCTGAAATGGCTCCTTAATCACAGGCAAAGGCATCAAAGGAGCTTTGACCCTGTCTCCTGCCTTGCCTACTTGTTGACACTGCTAACAGGTTTTGGAGTACCCCGTTACATCCCTTGCAATCCTAGGCCAATAAAAGTTCTGCATAACACACCTCTTGGTACATGTATTTATTTATTTGCCATTTGTTAACTGGGTTGGTCTGGCTGGGCAGATGTCCTTTTTCAGCAGAGACCCAAGGAGAAACGCTCCATTACAGCAATGATTTTTTTTTATACAAATCAAAGTAAGTATTTAATCAAACAATCACACAGAAAAATAAGAGTAATTTTATAAAACGTATGAAGAGAAAGAAAACAAAATAGACATAAGCTGTTACAAGCCTTACAAACACAGATTCAACATGAGAATAATCATTAGGATGGGCAATTTGCTAACCTAAGTGTAAGTGTAGTAAAGCATACGGTTGCCAGGAAAGAGAGCAGTCCAAATACTAGGGAAAAGAAAAAGGAGTGGTATGGAGTGTATGAGGAGGGAGAGATAGGAGGAAGAGGTAAAAAGTGAAGACAAAAGTATAGTGGAAGGAGAAAGTCAAAGAGCAGGAAACCCTAGAATACAAGTAGGAGTGGGTATCTGTAAAGACACAGAGGTAGAAAGGAGGGGGGGGGGACAAGGCAGAGTTCAAGTAGGTTTCTTATAGTGGCAGTTCCAAGAGTTAAGCAGATGTTCCTTTATAGCGAGAGTTTGAAGTTGCATGGGTTTTGGATGGTTCTGATATGGAGAGGAACATGGTTCCAAGAGGAGCTGAGTTGCCATATTGAATTTTTCCTATAGATTTATTTGGTTTTGTGATATGAAGGAGGTGCTGGTCGCAGCTACAAAGTTCCCGGTTGGGGACGCAAGGAGACATGAGGGTTGCTAGAGATATACAATTCTCCATCAATAAACAGCCTGTCTAAGTCAGAAGGAGCTGACTATGGAGTTCTAACCAGTGGAGTTTTTGTAAGGAGAGGCAGCGATGTGAGCAATAGGGGAGATTAGTGGTGAATCTAGCAATTCTGCTGTAGGTAAGCTCGAGTTTGGTTGAATTTTTTTTTGAAGGTTAGTGAAGATAGGGGAGGTGTATAGCAGGTTAGGCAGTAGGCAGGCTTGAGCTAGGGACAATTTAAATTCTGGTGTTAAGAACTTTTTATTTCTGTACAGCAGTCCTAGTTTTTGGTGCGTCTTCTTGATACAGTTATTGATGTGGATGGGAAATTTAAGTTTGTCATCTATAAAAACTCCGAGAAGTTTAGTGTAAGATTCGACCTTAATAGTAGTGTTATTTAGAGAAAAGACCAAGAATGAGGCTTTGAGGTGTTGGAGGGATTTGGGGAGGAAGAGTAGAAGTTTTGTTTTACTGGGGTTAAGTAGGAGTTGGTTAGTTGTGAGCCATCTTTCAATTGAGTGGAGGGTGTCCTAAGTGAGAGAGTACATGGGGTATGCTATTAGAGATAGTGATGAGGGTGGAGTTGTTGGCGTATAAGTGTTGAGAGGGGGCAGAATTGGTAGAGATTGTTAGTAAATATGTTAAATAGTAGTGGGCCCAGGATGGAGTCTTGGGCCACATCAGTTTGGACAGGGAGGAAAGCTGAGGTTGCAGAGAGCCATTTGACTGACTGAGCTCTATTTGATAGGTATGAAGAGAACCAGGACAGAGTAGAGGTAGAGAGACTGAAGGAGGAAAGCTTGGAGAGGAGGAGGTTGTGAGACACACTGTCAAAATTAGAGAGGTCAAGGAAGGGGCATGATACTAATTTGTTATTATTAAGAGATTTAGCAACAGAGTGAGTGAAACATAGTAATGCTGTAGTCGTGCTATGATGAGGTCGGAAACCATGTTGTGTTGGGGTGAAGAAATTTTCCTGAATGAGGTATGAGATGAGCTGCTTATGTACACACTTTTCCAGAATTTTTGAAAGAGGGGATAGAACAGCGATAGGCCTGAAATTGGAAGGGTCAGTAGCGTTACCTCCTTTATGTAAGGGTTTTTTCCAGATATTAGGGACAGAATTTTCCTGAATTGATCTATTGATAAGTATGGAGACTGGATAGGCGATAAAAAAGGGGCAGCGAGTTTAAGATATAGAGGAGGCAGGCCGTCAACAGAGGAGGAGCAGGGTTTTAGCTTGTAGAGTAGAGTAGAGATCTGATGATGGAAGTGGGGACAGGCTTGATAGAGAAAGGCGTTTTGTAGGGGGGTGATGAGTGTCAAAGCAGGTGTTTATGTTAGGTTTAATTAAGTTTTGTATGGAGTTAATGAAGGAGTTCAGAAGAGTCACAGTTTCTAGTGGAGAGCTGTTAGGAGGGGCTGGGTTCCCTGGGTATAACAGTTTGTTGATAGTACTCCATAATTTTTAATGGTTTGAGTGAAGACTTTTTTGGGGGTCAAGATAAAAAGATTTTTTGCCAAGGGTGACACTTTCTTGTGTTGTTTCATAACTTTTTATAGTTTGGGAGACTAGAGGGAGTTTTGAGTTTATTCCAGACTTTACAATACATCGTCTCTCTGTTGCATGATGGAGAGAGTTTCTTTGCTTATCCAGGGAGCATAATTGGATTTAACTCATATCTTTCTGATAGGAGCCAGAGAGTTGAGGGTGTTAAGGAAGATGTTACTGAATTTAATGACAGCTTCTTCAAGTGGGAGGTTGAACAGAAAAGGCCAATTTATAGATAAGAGTATTTGGTTAAATAGATCAGGGTTAAAATTAGATAGATTTTGACAATCCTTATATTTGTAAGGTTTAGAAGGTTGAGACAGGAGACGTTGGATGGAGGTCAGGTGATGATCACTTAAGAGTGTCAGGGAGAATGAAGGCATCATGATAGTGGTTGGGGTGAGAGGTAAGTATCCAGTCAAGAGTTGAGCTAGTATTAGATTGTTGATTAGAGCGAGTGGGGGTGGTGATGAGTTGAGAGAAGCCGTATACGTTAATGGCACCACTGGGGCAGTTAGAGGTCAGAGTATTCCAGTCGATGCTAACATCCCCTAGAATAACTGTTTTATAGGAGATGGTTTGAGAGATCCAGGCAAGGAAGTGTTAGAGCATTGGGATATTATTGCCAGGAGGATATATATATATATATATATATATATATATATGTATATGTATATATATATATATATATATATATATATATATATATATATATATATATAAAACATATATATATGTATATGTATATGTATATATATATATATATATATATATATATATAAAACATATATATCGCAGCAATGGCTTTTGTTCTGCTTAGTTTAGGTTACAGTCAACTATGAGAATCTCGGCAGGGTGAAAGCTGGGAGGGGGAGTAGGGTAGGGGCTGGACTGAGAAATCTTCTGAGTACAGTATAGCTACCCCGACACCTTTTTTAATTGGTCTGTCTTGGCGGAAAAGATTGTAACCAGGGGGTAGGATTTCTTTGTTTGGTATGTGTAGTTTTAGCCATGTTTTGGAGAAGCAGATTATATCTGGAGTGCGTAGGGCTATCCAGGAGTGTAAATTAGGGACTTTGTTTAGGGTACTGCGAATATTGAGTGCAAAGAGTTTAAGGTGTCTGCTACATGAGGTGGTATGTGATAGTGAGGAGAAGTGGGTAGAGGAAGAAGTTCCGGCAGTGACAGTGGGAAAAGAGTTAGTGAAAGGACGAGAATTTGGATGTATATCACTTGCAAGAAGTAGGGTGAGTATAGAGGTAGAAAGAATTAACTTAAGAGGGTTAGGTTCAAAGGATTTAATTTTGGGTGTTGGGAAGTTGTTGGTAGGAGGAAGGAGTTTATGTTTGAAGAGATGTGTGAAGTGATAAGAGAAAAGGGAGGGTGCTAGTTTGAAGGAGAAGGGTTGAGGGTGTAGGATTTGAGAGAGTGGAAGGGTGGGACTGGAGTATAAGTAGGGTGCGGGACTATGGAAGGATGTGAACATTGTGAAGATATAAAGGAGTGGTTCAGATAGAAGTAGATAGCGCATTATGCTTAGAGCATAAGCAGAGGAAATAGAGCAATTAAGGTGCAACATTACTTAAGGAAGTAATAGAAAAGTAGAGGTGGAGGTGTACTATTACCTGAGAAAGTAGTAGAGGTGTTTTTTTGGGTAAATAGGTTTGGAAAGAGGTGGGGTGGAGTAATAGAGTGAGGTAATTGTTGGGGGGGGGGTTGTGGAAAGAGAAAAAGGATGTGATAGGATGAAAAGCACTAGATGGGGGAAGGGGTGTGTCCAGAAATGGTCATCCATAAATGTAATGGATGTGGAGGTGGATGGAAATGGGGGTAGGGTAGGGGAGTGGAGTGAGCCTGAACATAAGCAAGGGTGAATAGAGTGGGGCTACACCCTGAAGGACTGGACAACACCCTGGCAGACTGGATAATGACCAAAAAAAAAAGAAAACAATCAGAGAAACAGTAAGTATGCCAAAAAGTGAGCAGAGAGAAGCAGGAGGAGAAGGGAGAAAGGCTGGACAGATGTACTATGTATTCCTTAGTCAAAGGGAGGAAAATACCAACAGAGTAAGGAGATTGTGTTGGGCAAAGAGGATAGATTAGGAAAGGGATCAGATACATATGAGGGGAAGGCAACAGTAAAAGGAGGTAGAGAAGGAAGGAAGGTTGACTAAAAGAGAGAAAATCAAGTTATAATAGGTGAGAGCTGCAGGATACGCACTTTAGAGTGAATCTGGTCGGAAAGGGCAAATGATAAGGGAGGAAAATAGTACAAGAATGAAAGACAAGTTGTAGATATGGGGAAATGGTGATGTGCAAGCTGCAGTTGGTGGTGGGAGACCAGTACAAGATATTACTAATGTAAAACCCAGCTTTAAAAACTTAGTTTGGACATACTTTAAATCATACAGTATAGATGCGGAGCACAGCTGCAAGGACACTGTCAGGTAGGTCCACGCAATATGGGTCTGTGGGCTTGAAGCTATAAGCAGCATTAACCTGAAAAAGAGAGAGAAGAGAAAGGGGGTTAGAAATAGAGAGGGGACAAAAAACGAAGTAGTATACTGCTGGAAAGAGAGGTCGTGTGTAAGGAAGGGGGACAGTATGTGAAGGAGAGGAAGTGTTTGCAAGTGGGAGCTATGTGTGGCAGGGAATTAGTACATGGATTGTTTGGGAGGGCTTCTGACAGTATGAGTGAAAATTTGTGGATGCAAGTTAGGTAGAGAGGGAGGTATGAGGACTAAGCATGTAGAGAGTGCGGATAGCTGCGAGGATTAAGGAGATAAAAATTGAAGTAGTGACAGTGTAGTATGTGAAACGGCAACTCATATGTATAGTACAAAAAATGCAGATAGACTGCAGAAATGTAGCTTGTATTATTCAAAGAAGCTATACAGTAAAACAACACAAATAGTTCAGGTGCAATATCAGACATAGAGCAAGCTTTAGGCACAAACAGGCAAAAGTACATCACTTTAGTAAGTAACAATATAAACAATGTAGAATTAAAACTTGTTAAATGAGGAGCAGATATTTCATAGCCTCCATAGTCTAGAAGATAGGCAGCACAGTATCAGTAACACTTCTAGGAGAGAGCAACTTATCTGCACTCTTATTGGCACATGGCCCTAAATAAAGCAGTACTGTTCTTAATGAGCAAACCAACATATGAAAGCGTGCATTCCGGTTAGCAGTCTACATTGTACTTTACAATAGTAAAACTTCCTACAATACAATAGACATTTGGCAAAGTTTCTATATAAATTCACAGTCTAGATAGCATTTCAAAAACATTAAACACAGAGTATAGGCAAGTTGGCGTATTTTCAGTTTAAATTCACATCCAGAAACTTAAAATTGCAACTGTTGTATTAAGGAGAAAGAGCAAGCAAGGACACAGGTAAATAAAATGCTCTTCCAATCTGCGGAGGACTAGTAGGTCTTACATAATATTACCAGTGTCCGAGTCTGTATGCAGGGTTACTTTACGACTGACACTCGTAAATAATAGTGAAAGTGGCCAAATAACAACTAGAGACCAAACAGCAGCCATAACTTTAAACCCAAGTCATTAGGCAGATTAGCGACTAACAAGTATAATGTTTTCCAAAAAAATAAAAGGCAAACAATGCTTGGCTATACAGCTGCTAATCGTAGATGGCAGCAAAAGAAATTATTACTTAAACAAGAATACAAATAATCAAAAGCTAATGCTCACCCTAATACAGCCGCTTGCAGATCATGGGTCCTTTAGAGAGAAAAAAATAGAGAGAAATGAGCCGTGGGAGAGATTTAAATGCTGCAAGAGATTCTGGGTATGCTCAGATAATAGCTTAAGTGAGTATGAATCAGAGAATAGAAGAACATCCATAAAGCAAAAGGTTGGCAGACACAGACGGGATTGTAAGAGGGGAGGAAGATGGAAATGCAGTTCACAGTAAGAAAAAATACGGTAAAAATAGGCAAAATAACAGGAAGTATCTGGAGCAGTAAGAGGGGTGGGGTAAGTAGGTGGAAGCACTTCAAAGAGTAGAGTTAGCTAGCAACACAGACATCCTGAGAGACTGGATAACTACCCTTTATGCCCATATGACCTGCAAAAGGAATATCATTGGCTATGGCTAGAAGCGCCAGACAGTAGGGTCTAGGCACTACCAACTGCTGTATTACTTCACCCTCTAGCCCTCCCTCAGGGGTCCACTCTCTATACAGCAACCCTTTGTTCCAGTATACAGACTCCCCTTTTCCTTGAGAATCAGGTGCCTCCTTAGCTACCTCCCTCAAGCTTTGTAATGCAGGGTCATAGTGCTGAACCTTTCTTAACTCTACCTTTGTGACCCTTCCAGCTTCCCTTCCACAGGAAGTCTGGTATCTTCTGACATCGGTGCCTCACTGTCAGCCTGGGTACTACCACTCACCTCTGCCCTTGCAGTCTCTCTGTCCAAAGGAACATCAGTACCTATCAGCAGCTGTGGCTCACATTCAGGTTCACTGCTACAGGGTAGCTCCCTCCCTGAAGTAGCCACATCACCAGCCCCGGCTTCAGGTGTGTGGGGTCTATCTGAGTCTTCCCCAAGTTATCAAACCCACATGCCTGTCTCCAAGCCTGACTTGCATACAACTGCATGCACACAAGGGACTGGATTATCAAAATTATTCCCTATTAACACATCTGCACCAGTGATAGTTTGGTACCCCTGTTGTCTCCAGACAACTTACCACTAGCATACTGTCACTCCCATTTGCTGGCTCCCCCACCTTTTACTCCCCACCCTGCTTCAGTGGACATTTGTATGCTACATGGCCCCAATGATTACATTTAAAACATCTAAACCTTGATCCTGGCTGCGTACCTGAACTAGTGGCTTTCCCTGTTACTGGTGGACTCTGTTGGGGTGGTTTAGGCTACCCACCATGGGTTTCCTTATATCCATGAGTAGCACTGGGAAACCCCTTCTTGTGCAGTGGTGCCCTGCTAAGTACAGATCCCCTTTTCTCCCCAGCTTATCTACAGAGTTACACTCCCAGTCCGCCAACCAGATTCTCATGTCCTCTGGCAAAGTGCTAAGGGCTTGTTCCCTCACCAAAAGGTCTGCCAGCCTTTCAAAAGTGGGGACTTGACACCCACTCACCCACCTATGAAAATAAGTGCTTAGCTCATTGATATAATCACAAACTTTCATCTGCCTTGCATCAATGCTCACAAATTTTTTTCTGTATGCTTCAGGTGTTAACTTAAAACATTCCAAAAAACATTGTTTAACCTTGTCATAATTTAAATAATCAGTATCAGACAACTTAGAAACAACAGTTGCAGCTTTACCATGAAGTAAGGGTGTCAGGAACTGTACCCAGAGCCATTGGGTCAACATCACATTGTCTACATACTCTTTCAAATATATGAATAAAACTATCAAAATTCTCACTTTCTGTATACTGTGGAAAAAATTTACTGACCTTTGTTGCTTCTGTGTTGCAGTTATTCCCTTCCCCATTATCTCTATGTTCCTGAATAGTCAGCATGTCCCTCTCATGTTAACGCTGCTTCTGATTTTCTTCAGCCTCCGAACACCACGGTCTCTCATTCTCCTCAGCCTCCAAATGCCAGTCTCTCTGACAATTCTAATTTCATCCATTTTGCCTCCTATTCGAGTCTCTAATTCCAAACAGGTTTTTAAATCCTCTGAGGAACAGGTGAACTGTCCTGTTTCTGAGGGTTGTATATCCCCTTCATCAGACTGGTTGACTTCCTGGTTTCTGATCTGTGCTGCAGCCAAGATTAAGGCTGAAATAATTTCTTCTTTAGTCAAGTTGGCATGCACCAGTTCTATGGATATGCACACATTAGCCATCTGGTTCAGTGTCAGCTTGCACAAAAACACATTGACAACTGGAGAAACAGTCACCATCCAAACTTACTGTGCTCCTAGTACTTCGGCATCAAGCCTTCCAGGGAATAATTACTCACAAGAATGGTGTAGTTTACAGACATTTCACTACATTCATTATTCAATTCAATTATACAATTAATGAACTGATTAATTAATCAGTGAATCAAGAAAATTTAAAGTGCAATCCCATACAATCCTATTGCACTTAACATAATAATTTATAAATGCTCATACAAAATGCGCCTATACATCATTTAGAATGATAAACACTGAAAATATTTCATCCTATACATGTAAATCTAACTCCATGTTAAGCCTCTGGGGCCACAGAGTTCCAAAATTAATAATATATCTACTTTCCATCCTTAAAAGGATGCACTCATAATTCCATGCCTTGTATTGCATAAGGTTTAGTTGAAACCGAAAAAAAAATAAGCTACTAGTATTGTCATTGTGAACAGCATGAAAATGGTGGGCTACTGGATTATTAAGCCTGACATGCCTCACATTCCCCAAATGCTCCATAATTCTTCTTTTGACTATTCTTTTGGTTTGACCTACATACCATTTTACAGGTAGACAGTCACATCCAATGACATAAATTACCCCACTGGTACTCCAGTTATAAGATCCCAGGGCAGTAAACTTCTTTCCATTAATCAAAGTTCCTGAAATGTTCTTAACTTTATCACACACCTTCCACATCTAAAAGTATCTACTGTATTAGAACTGATTTCCATTCTACTTCTTGCCCCACTATTCAATAATTCCTTCAAATTGTGAAATCTACTATGAGAAAAATAACCTTACCCCTGAAAATGTTGCCCACTTCATCATCCTGCTGGATAATAGGCCAAAACCTGTACACTAACACCTTCAACGTGGCTGAAAAAGAAAACTTAACAAAAAATACATCATCCTCAGACACTTTTTGATAACCTCCACGCCCATAATGTACTGTATGACTCCTTACTCTGCGACCAGCAATTTGCTTCCTCACTCTTTCCTCAGCCCTCTAACACCTAGCTGGAATACCCTCTGCTCGCCAATTTGGATCTAACAATATTGAATTCCCCATCTAATGTGGTTTTGTCATGAACATTGTCACGAATACGCTTGAATTCTCCATAAGGGAGAGAGTCAAGTAAAGGTTCTGGATGCATACTGTCTGCACTCAAGTAGTTATTAGCTGCTGATTCCTTGTAAAATTATCTGAAAGACACTAATTTATCTTTATCCACAAAAAAATCCAAATCTAGGAACTGTATCTTTTGCCTATGAGTTTGATAGGATACTGTGATGCCATACTGATTCTGATTCAGTTCCAACATAAACTGTTCAAAAAGACTGATTTCCCCTCTACATACAAAGAACAAGTCATCAATATAGCATTCGAAAACTATAACATTTTCTAAAAAATATGTATTCCTATAAACATAGCTCTCCTCAAAGAACACCATAAAATTATGGCATATGATGGGGTAAATGATGCCCCCATAGCAGTTCCTGTTTTTTGTAGAAAAAAGTGTCTTCAAACCTAAAGACGTTACGTGCCAGTACAAACTCCAACAGCTGTAAAATATAACTGGTCCTCAGACCTTCCCCCAGTAATCTAGCTACTGCTTCTAGACCCCATCAATGAAAAATGTTGGTATACAAACACTTGATATAAACAGTTGCCCAGAAAAAATCCACTTCCCACTTAGTACCTCCCAAATCCAGTCTCCATACTTATCAATACATCAATTCAGGAAAATTCTGTCCCTAATATCTGGAAAAAAGTCCTATATTATACCCTTACATAAAGGAGGTAACTCCACTGACCCTTCCAATTTCAGGCCTATCGATATTCTATCCCCTTTCAAAAATTCTGGAAAAGTGTGTACATAATCTGTTTTCTTTGACCTCTTCTGCAATTGATGCTACTTTGGTTTCTGCTCTTATGTCCTTATTCCCTCATCTGTCCCACAGTGTGTAGCTCTGAAATATCCCTTCAAATCAGGTAATCACAAACCACCTTCTTCTATTCGAAGGATCAGCTTTTCCCACCTGACTCATTCCCTCTTCCCCTCCAAGATAAAATCTTTCAACTCTATTAACTGCTATCCACAACTTCTTCTCTTTTTGATATAAATATGCCTGAATGGGTATAAAACTAAAGGGAATTAAATATTACTTTTTTTTTGGTAAAATTGATTTTGTTTTTGTTTACTTTCAATATAAATACAAAAACATGGTGAACTAGTTCCTTGGAATATTTTTGTATGGACGGCCTACAAACAGCTGCTTCAAATCTCCATGGTCCTGCATTTTGCCTCAAGCTTATTAAAGACCTGGGGGTTGGGCAAACAAAAATACTCTTACACAAGAGACATCTAGCAGATAAACTTAGGCTCTGACTAGAAATGACTGTTCTCAGCCATCCGTGCATTTTAGTAGCTGCATCTGAAGCAGCAGCTCTAAAACTGGCATCTACCATACTGAGAGACAGGAAAAACATTCTTCATTTCCAAAATGAATGGCCAACCAAGATGAGTTGTTATCTGATAAGGACAGTTTAAGGAATCTTCATCATCCTTCACAGCCAGCATTAGGCATCCGCCAAACCCATGGGCCCCAGTTTTCTCCCTGCATACAAGGGCCCCCACTAATAATTTGCAGCCAACCTGCACACAGGCGGCTATAGGCTTCTCCTTCCTCCTTGCCCGGTTCTGGCAGACTCATTAGTACGGCAGCATCGTGCGATTCGCAGCACCATCAAAACTTTTTTTTTTTTTTTTTTTTAATTGCCTTCATGTAAGCTGTGATGTCAGCTGAAAGTTGCACTCCCATCAGGTCTGCTTCAGTGAAGCAAGGACCTGACTGGTTGCAGCAGCCAAGGAAGTAAGTTGAGTTTTTTTTTTTCCCTCTTCGAGGAAGTGGTCCTTGCAAAGCACTTCCTGTATAAGTTGTCTTTAAAAAGGCACATGGGTAGCAAGCATTCCTTTCTCTTGTTTTTCAAGAGAAAAATTGCTTTTCTACTTATATTTTTGGGAGATCGTTTATTGGCTTACTGGTACCGTGAGGAGGACAAGGACTTCAGAAGAAACCCTTTCAGCAGCGATCATTGGGACAAGCCAAGGAGTTGCATTTTCAACTGCCCTTGTAAGGGCAGTTTTTAAAAGGTATGAAAATTTTCTTTTTAAGGACAAATTTAAAAAGGCTGAACTGGTCTATGTGGTAGCAAGCAGAGGTCAACCTTTAATTGTTTAGTGTGAGCAGAGGATTAGTAGCAGCCTTCCACTGCAGAAAAAGGTAAGTTGCTCTGTTTTTTTAAACTTTTTTTTTTTGGGGGGGGGGCACAGAAAGTTGAGGATTATAATATTTTTTCCCCAGAATTCTTGGAGGATTGGGGGTGGAGAGGGGCTTTGGTTTAAATAGTTTTACTTTAGCTTTGTCCAGAAGTCTTGTGCTAAGAGATGGGGGGGGGGGCTTGTCTGTGATAATTAATGTCCAAATTCTAGTCTTTTAGTCAGTCTTGCATATGAATAGTCATACTTTACTTTTGCTTTGTCCAGAATTGGATAAAGGTTGGTACTGGGGTGATACTGACTGTGAAAATGTTTCAGATGATTTAATGTAGACTAACACGAGCCCTGTTATTCTATATTTTCTTTTAAGTTTGTAACAGCAATACTTATAACTACCTCTTTTGCTATGCCTTTGTTCTATGATAATAGTTTGGTTTGTCCAGAACTGCTGTGCTGAGAGGATGGAAGGGCAGTACAGGCTGTGAGAATGTAGTAGAATGTCACCATGTCTGCTTGGTATTTTTGCTCTCGCTCATGAAAAATGTTGAGTTCATACAATGCATGCTACTGCAAGACTTGTTCTAGCATCTTTATAAATTTATTGGAGCAGTGCTTAAATGCCTGATGTTATTTATGCCTTTGCCCTGCTTTTTTTTTGGTTTTGTCCAAAATTGTGCTGAAAAGTTGTATTGATGGGATAGGAGCTGTGAGAATGTTACAGACTGCACAAATACAATTTTAATTCAAACCCAGGTCTACAATTTTTTTTGCATTTATAATAGCAATGTTTAAAACTACCCCTGATGTTCTGCCTTTGTTCTACAATTGTTTTGGCTTTATCTAGAATTGTGCTTAGAGGTTAGGAGGATGGTAGCACAGTGTTCAAATGTTTGGTATTTTTGGTCCGTTTCTCTTAAATAAATGTCAGTTAAAGCAATGTATGCTACTGCAAAATCTGTTACTACTAGCATTTTTATTGGTTCATAAGCCAAGTATTTTAAATCCCTAATGTTACGCCTTTGTCTTGTTTTTATTTATTTATTTTTGCATCATCCAGAATTATTGTGCTAAGAGGATGGTGGTGGGGGTATGGGCACTGAGAAAGCTGTAGGACTATTTGCTTAATATTTGTGGTCTGTCCCTCAAACCAATTTGGATTTCTAGCAAAACTTTGAGAGCTGAAGCAAAGTAATACACCAAATTATGGGAAAACCCATTCGGTCATTTTTTATAAGCATTTTTAAAGGTTTTCCCTGATGTTTGGCTTTTGTCTTATGTTTTTGAGCTCTGTCCAGAATTCCTGTGCTGAAGGGTTAGGGTGGGGGTTGTGAGAATGCAGAAATGTACAAGAATTATTGTAATGTACACTAATAGAAAATGTCTTATATTATCTTTATAAGTTTAAAACAAAATGCTTAAAACTATCACTAAAGTTATATCGCTACTCTGCAATTACTTTTGGCTTTATCTGGAATTATTATGCTGAAACATTGGGAGGTAAGGGCTGTGAGAATTCTGCAAAATGTAATGATGTTTTAATTCACATTAATGCATACCCTGTTACTCTAGTACTTTTTTAAGTTTTAATAGCAATGTTTAAAGCGATCTCTGACAATTTGTTCTGTAATTATTTTTGGCTTTATCTAGAAATGTGCTGAGACATTCATAGGTTAGTACTAGGCTAACTGCCCTTGCGAGCCATTTTAAGCCTAGCCAATTATCCCTTGTGAGACTCAAACCTTGCAACTTGTGCTTGTAAGGCAAACACCTTAACCATTAGGCCACCCTGGGTAGGGACTGTGAGAATGATGTCCAATGTTGAGATGTTTGCCTGGTATTTTCAGTCTGTTACCCACAAAAAATGTGGGTTCATGCAACACAAGCTACTGCAAAATCTGTTCTAACATCTTTATTCGTTCATAAGCCCAGTGTTTTAAAGCCTTAATTTTATGTCTTATGTGCTGAGAGGTTGGTGGTAGGGGGTATGGGCTTTCAGACGGTTTGCTTGATATTGTAATCTGTCCCACAAAGCAATCTGGTTTTCTAGCAAACTTTGAGGATTGAAGTAAAGGGAAGGGGGAGTGGCCACACCTTACATCCTCCTAGGTAAGGACCCCAACATGAAAATGCTAGCACTGGCTGTGTCCTCCTCAGAAACCATAGAAAGAGGAGGGAATAGGGTTACTTTTCCATTTTATAAAAAGAAAGTTTCAAATGTGGAAGTCTTGTAAAGAGTTGTTAATGCCGGACAGGTCTGTTGTAGCAAAATAAAATGGTGTCAAATTTTTTATTTTGCAACAAAAAGTTATCAAGAAACACCTTGAACAGCAGGTTGAATGCGGTGCAATTTGCAGGACACCTAACCACAGACAGTCCAGCTATACTGAATATGTTCCAATACATAACAGATCGCTAAAATTCAGGGATCTGCCCAACTGATTTCTAGCACACACAAAGATGGCAGAATAGTAGTTAAAACATACTCTATTCATAAAATTAAAAAGAACTGGTGCCTTGACTCAAGATTCACAGGATTGTACCTATACCAGAAAATGTGCATTAAATACGCCACAGGAAATGATGCATCCAAAGGCAACTAACCCATACTTCAAAAAATACAATAAACAATAGACTGATCATAAATAGTAACCCTGCTTAGCTTCTAAAATCAAAGAAAATGGGTACTGTATCCTCTAATTTCACAGCATACACTGCATTAATAAAAGTATTATTCAACCCTTTGGGGGTTAAAGACATAAGTAAATTGCAGCATAGCCTGTTTTCTCAGTAAAACACCTGAAATGGAATTAAAAATATGTCAAAACTGATACATACGAACACGATAAAAAATTAGCTCCTTATAATTTGTATTACTTTTTGTAAAAAATGAACAACTGAACTTTTCAGAAGCATCATGCCTAATGCTTTTGATGTATTCCAATACTAATCTCATTGTTTAAATAAAGACTAAAATTATATCTCAAAGCATAAACAACTGATTTCTGATGGCATTTACTACTGTCCACGGTCCTAAAACGTCTCAGTTAAAAATGTACATCGAACTTTAACAAGAGGAACAGATCAAACACCCCTTACAATCTTTAACACTAACCATGAAGTCAAAAATCAATGCTGGTAGCACTTTAGAAAACACATTTGGAGGCATAACAACATCCTGCTTTAGAGAAGAGCTACTATCCCTTGGAAATGAAAGACAAGTCTGATCGATAAGCAACAGTGTTATGCAACAGTGTTTTGGATGCAAAAAGGGCGTCATTTTTCAGTGATCAAGAGACCACGCAGTAGATTTTCAGAGATAATATGAGGAAATTATTGGGATCTGCTGTAGAGATATCTTCATTTTTGTGAGGGAGTGAAAGATGGTCTCAAGTTTCAAGAAGGCAGTCGGAGGTCCTCATACAGAAAGACTGCTTAGAAGCTGATAACAGTCTGCTTACCAACACAGCTAAATCAAATATTATGATATTTCTATCCACAAAGAAGTGGCCTTGGACCCCATCCTTAGTTAACACCCTGCCAGCTCTCACAGAACAGAGAAATTTGGACAGGACAATAAACCCTGCAATGAAATTTCTCTAAGCATACTAAATGGTTCTTAGAAAATCACTACACATTTATATATTGTTATAAAACATACCATGTACTTTGACTTTCTATACAACATGCGTTAGCTAGAAATGTAACGCTAGAAATGTTCTTATCCCAAAAACTGAATATTACTTACTAACAACCATTCAACCAATTTAAATACAAACAACTTACACATAGTTTTAAACAAAATCTTTTGATTTGCCCTGCTAGTCAACAAACTTGCCCACTATTGCCATTTGCTTACAACTTGAAAGTGGCATCCAGGTACTGACAGAGCTACACTCCTCTTTGGCACAGAGCTATACAAAATAATATAACTATGGCAATGCCCCTTCCTCCCCCTTTAAAATGTAAACTCAGATTCACACAACACTACTACTCACTCGGAGAAAAGACTGAAGAAAACCTATACCTCATTAGACCTAATTTTAAAACGACAGTTGGAGAAAGGATATTCTATAAGCTTAGACCATTCATTTGGAATTGCATGCCTAAAGATGTAAGGAAGCAGGACACACACAAACAATTTGAACCGACTCAAAACCACTTGTTGAAAGAATCAGCCTGTACCTGTGCTAAAGACAATTGATGAATATGCAATACACTCCTCATCTAAGCGGTTCTCCAACACCTTAAGGCATGAAACAGCTAATGCTTAAACACCAATGCAGTTAACTTCTCATACTGTACATATAAAGCTAGGTTTTTAAGTTTAAAGTGCTCCATGGTGATGCAAACAATTCCTGTTTTCAAGTGCAACCACATTTAACCTACTGTCTATATCATTGTGCTATTTTATCTCAACCGCATCATCATCAAACTCCTTTTCCCCATTTTCTACATGGGATCGCAATGTGGTGTCAACTGTTGCCATTTTTCTCTATTTAAATGCCACTCTTCCACTTTCTGGAAAAAATTATACCCGAATGTCTCAGGTCTTCTCTCAAACAATCCAACCTCAGCTTTGCTGGATGCCCTTGTTTCCTCTTGCCTTCTTCATGTCTGTCCCAAATCATTTTCACCAGATTGTTTTCTGCTTTTCTGCACCTTCCCAAACCACCATACTCTGTTCTCTTTGACCTTTTCTGCAACTGAAGCAACTCTGGATTCTGCTCTCATGCCCTTATTTCTTTATCTGCCCATAGTGTGTATCCTACCCACCCATCTCAGGCACTTCATCTCCATCCACTTCTAGCAACTGCTCTGCCTTTACTGCCCAGGTTTCTTTACCACACAGTAGCACTGGTCACAGCACTGCTTTGCACATTTTACTTTTCAGCTTCTTTGGCATTCTTCTATCATACAGTAGACCTAACACTCTGTGACAGTTGGCTGCAGTCCTGATTCTAGCTCTGATCTCCTCATTCAGACTTCCCCTCTCAACCATGCCCCAGGTACTTGAAGCCATTAACCTGTACCACTATTTTCCCTTCTATCTCACTTCTCAGCTTCTTCTGCTTTCCTCCATTTGCTACCATTACAACAGTCTTATCTGTACTCAGTTTCATCCCATGTGCCTTCAGTTTTGCATTACATTTCCCTATCCCTTGCTGAAGTTCTTGCTCAGAGTCTGCCTGTATGTCACATCATATGCATATAGCAGTTCTGTTGGACTGTCCCCTCTGACCTGTTTGCTATTGTAGTCCATCACATGTATGAAAAGAAGAGGGCTCATAGCTTAACCCTGATGCACACCACTCCCACTGGGAACCCTTCTGAGACCAAACACTGTTCATACTTAAATCACTGTGTCCTTGTACATGGCTACATTCTAAAAATGTTTCTGGGACTTTAAACCACTATAGGACTGCCCAAATCAGCTTTCTTGAGACCTTGTCATATGCTTTCTCCAAGGGTAGATATGCCCCTTTCTCCAAGTGTAAAAATGCTCAGTTGGACTCTTTCCTCATTTTTGGTTTCTTCTCAAATATCTGTCTCACTGCAAACATTGGGTCAGCTCTGGTGCATCCTAATCTGTATCACTCATCTCTCATCTTATTTTCTGCTACTCCGTGTACTCCTTTATCAATCACCCATCTCAATAAATTTCATGCAATGTGACAGAAGTTTGATACCTCTGTACTGCCAACAGTTGTGAATATCCCCTTTGTGCTTGAACACTGGCAGAGGTAAGATTATTCTTCACTCATCTGTTATAAGCTTTTCTCCCCATACTGCTGAGTAGCCTCATGAGACATTTCTCCCCTATTAACTCAACATTGTTATCATATCTGCTGTGACCTCATCTGAGCCTGCCACTGCTTTCCCTGACTTCATTTTACTTTGCGTTGTTCTTACTTCTTCTATGGTAGGCTCCTTCTCTTCTCTCATCAAAGGCTATGTTTGGGGTAGTCCAGCTTCTGTGGGGTTTTCTTCTTTCAGAAGCTGCTGGAAGGACTCCTTCCATCTGCCTTTGATGTCCTGTGGACTGGTGAGCAGGTTTTTGCTGGCACCCCTTATGAAGGGTGTCCAACTATAGTCTTTATCTTTGTGTGTTTGCCTTGTAATCTGATAAAGTTTTTGTGCCATCTACTGCAACACTTTCCAGAAACTGACTGAGTGCCTCTGATGCCTTCTTTGCTACTGCAACTCCTTTAGCCTCTTTCCTAGCCAAGCAGTATTCTTTCCTAGCATGGTCCATCTTTTCTATCTTCCATTTTTTCCTGCATGTCTTTCTTTTAATGACTTTCTGGACTTCTGCATTCCACCACCAACTTTTTTTATGTACCTTAATTCCATACCTGTCTCAGCAGCGTGTCTGTTCTGTGGTCCTCACTCATGCTGTTTTGAGGCACTGACATTCTTCTTCAACTCCAACTACTACTACTACTCCAACTAACTATTACTACCACTACTACTTCAGGTGCTACAGCCCTGAGCAACTCTCTGAACTGCTGTGCTTTCTCTCCAGTCCACTTCCAGGTCTTCTGCCTAGTCTCTGTTAACCTCAGAGCCTTATCTGATCACTGCTTACAGCCGATTGTGGCAACCAGTGGTTTCTGCTGTGGGCCAACTGTTTCACTGGGGCTGACTTATCAATCACTAATTCGACACCAGTGCACTTTCCTTACTAGGAAGAAAGTTGAATTGCATGTTGGCTACTCTTGTATGTGATCTTGTGACCATCTCGCTTCCTGAACCATGTGTAGGCTATTATCAAGTCATTTGCTAGACAGAAGTCTGGAATGGCTGCCTCTTTATTCCGGTTACCTCACCTATGTGGACTCAGGCAGTCCTCACATCCTGCTCTGTCTGTCCAAATATGTGCATTCATGTCACCAATCATCAACACCAATTCATACTGTCCTGATTTATCTAGTAGCTCCTGCAACTGCTGTCTGAATGCACCCTTTTCCTCACTATCACAATCCTGCTGCGGTGTATAGGCTGTGATTATGAATACTGCCCTATCATTAGTCTGACTGCCATGAGTCTATCTTTAATTCTGATGACGTCCCTCACTGTCTTCTGATGTCTCTCCCTCACCAGTATTCCCACACAAATTCTAGCCTGTCCACCTCCTCAGAAGTAGACTCTGGATTTCAAGCCAAGTGGCTTTGTTGCACTGCCCTTCCATCTGGTCTCCTGGACTACCTGTTGTATGTAAAGATTGATGATGCATGCCTCTTTCTGTAAGCCTGACCTCTGGGCTAAGCTCATGGCTTAAACTAATCTGTCGCCCATCCTAATTACCCAATTATCTACATAAATACATAAAACTTATGAAACTAAAAATAGGGGAGGACTGCATACATCCAATTCTGGTAGACTCCATTCAAGACAAAACAGACAAGATCTATGTAACAGCAGAGCATGCTTACTTAGTTAAGGATGTGGCTACCACTCTATACTCTTTTTATACACCACTTATGGTATTTTTATCTTTACAGAGTAGAGATTACAAGGTGAAACAATGGTGTTTCCTGGTGCTACACCTCAACTGTGAAAATTCTTTTAAGTGGTTTAAAGAACCAGTAGACTGGCAGTTACATATGTTAATACCGACTCAAGAGTTACATGCCTTCACATGGGACAAGTTTAGAAACGTTTGCTGTTAAATTTTGTACAGCCTGCATCTAAAGAAACAGAACGGATGCCTTGTTTAACAAATAAAAACAACTAGAAGATTTGTAGAATAGGATATATGATGGGAAGCAGGGAAAATGGGAGGTATAAAATGTTACACAGAAGACTGCAAATATGATCAACATGGAACCTGCAAATGTGAAGTGAACTACTGTGGAACATGTACTCTTTAACAACTCTTCAAAATATGAAAAGGCAAACAGAATTATAATGGGTATGTGAAGTCAGCCAGATCAGTATATTTCACAAGATCCTGTGGTAACTAAAGAAATCTTTAGGAAATGCTTTCAGTTACTCTATGAGACCGAGACATGCTGGGGGACATCTAAGGAAGCAACAGATGATTATATGAATAGATCTCAGCTGAATAAAATCACACAAGAAAAAGTAATCCCACTAACAGGGTTACTTACTCAGACTGTACATGTCGACAGCAACTGGGTCAGAAATCTATTGACGGTACTTTGTTTTGAAAACTGCCCAAGAAGAATTATGTTTGAAGTATGCCTGCTGAATCTGTTTAAGAACACATTTCAAGAGAAGCTCCCAGTACAGCTGTACACAGGTAAATTAGAGATACTGTTTAAAAAACGGGAAAAGTTATCAGTTTGGGTAATTTTCAGTTACTGGCTAGTAATTACATTGCCTGGATACCAGTAAAGAACACACCTGGACAAAGTAAGAGAAAAAAAAACAACCACAAAAGGTAATGGAAAAATCTCTTACTGGAAACAATCTTGCAGCCAATTAGCAAAAAGTATTTCACGTTTCAGCTTTAGTATAGGAGATGGCTTCCCTTAATTTAGAGGAAAATCACATCAAGTGCACTCCGAAGTACTTAAAATAAACAAAACACTGGAAGAATATATACTGCCAAATGAAAAAAGGCTGGAAAAAACAGAAGATGCTTTCAGCAGCTATTCAGATGAACTAATGAACTCAGACAATGAAGCGAAGGAAAGGCTTACTGAACAAGAGGCTTCTCAAGAAGAATTGTTTCAAAAAAGAGAAGATTTAGAAGATAAGACTACACAGAGAAAACCTGAGATTTTCGGCTATGCACTAACTGGAAGAAACAAACTAAACTCATTTTATTAAAGTACAAATAAGCAAATGGACTGGTATTCCACAGCAGGATTTGCTAAATGAGAGGGCACATTATCTGTATGTTCTAAATCTGTCCATAAAAAAAGCAAGCAAGACTTGCATATTAATAATGGTGCAAAATCATACCAGCAAACATAGCTGCTCTTGACAAAACTGTAGCAGAAGGGAAAAGTATTAAAAACTGAGGACACATGACAAAGTCTTTTTGTGTACACTGCCTAGGAGGTAATTAAGATATTAATTAGATATCAGAGCTGGTCCAATCCGGATTCATAGGAAGTACGCAAAATGTTTGAAAATATTACCAAAACTCTGACGATACAAGATGATGCTGACACAAGGAATAAAATACTTAGATGCAAAGAAAGCATTTGATATGGTGTGTTGGAAATTCACTCCAGTGGAGCTGTGAAGCTTTCTATTATAACTTCCAATGACTGCATTCTGAGCTTTTTGACAAAATCAAGTTATGTCCTCACATTTCAAATAAATGTCCATATCTCTACAGCTATAAGGGTTACAAAAACAAAACTGTTCAACACAAATCTTTACTGTAGTTGTGTTCACTGCATTCTGGGTCTTAAACTGGACTTTAAGTCATAATAAACACAGAAAATACTTCGAAAGTACCTTACAATCCCTCAGGAGCCACTCAAGCTACACATGTACTGTCAGATGCATTTTGCGTGTCCATCTTTGAGCTTTACATGAAATTATAGGTTCATAGGTAGGTACTAGGCTATCTGCCCAAAGTCATTTATAAGCCTAGCCAGAATGTGTTGGCTTACGCCACTCCCTTAGATTAGTTCCCTGTGCCTCTGTCCAGCAGAGCCACTGAAGTGATCCACGGGGTAAACTTTCTGTTTCCCATCCACTCGTCAAGGTTTTTCTTGAGCGTTAGCGAGGAGCTCTGCCTAATGTAGATTGGAATCTTGTTCCAAAGCATGGGAAGTCTCTGGGACAGGAATCTATCCCTCCAGCACATCCTTTTTATTGTTGTGGTGAGGTTTATATCCCTAGAGCGTGTGGCTCGAAGGGATACGTTTTTCTTTAGGTGGAGCATGTCCATCAATTCTGGGCTGGACACTGCCTTGTATGTCAGGCAGAGATCACCTCTGAGTAGGCGGTATGCAACAGAGTACAGCTGGAGTTTCTTCAGTCGAGCTGCATAGGGCATCTGTTTGAGGCCAGTGATCCTCTTGGTGAGGTACTTCTGTGGTCTTTCCAGCTGTTGCAGATGTCTTGTAAGGTATATCGCAAATGGGGCGTTGTACTCTATGATGGGTCTGATGAGTGATGAGTAGAGGGGCACAATGACCTCTTTTGATCTGGATGCGAACCCTTTTGTGATTAGGTGGGCCATATAGAAGGATTTTCTAACCACTTTGGCAATATTATCATCAAAGGAGAGATTACTATCTACTTGGGTCCCCAGATCCCTTATTACATCTTTAGGGGACTACCACCTATGTGGTAGTTTGTGGGTACTTTGTTTTTTTTCCAAACGGGATGACTATTCACTTTTTGGCATTTAGCTTGAGGCCATGATTTTGACACCAGGTATCCGTCTCAGTGAGACCCTTTTGGAGGATGTCTGTGTCAGCTGGAGAGTAAATTATAGCCCCTAGTTTTCAGTCGTCTGCGAACTTGGTCAGCCATAGTCCTCCTGTGCTTGCCTGTACCTCTGAGAAGTATATGCCAAACAGGAGGGGTCCTGGGACTGAGCCCTGGGGAACACCCCTTGTAACCGGTTTAGAGTCGGACCTAGCTCCCACAACTCTCACCATGTAGGTTCATGTCCGTGAGCCAGTTGGCAACCCATCTTGTGACGTAGGGGTTTATGTTCAGGCTAGTGAGCTTGTCTGTAATACCAGAATGGAGAATGGTGTCGAAGGTCTTTGTGAGGTCTAGGTAGGCTGTGTGTACCACCTTTCCCTTGTCTATAGCCTTGGTAAATGTCTCAAGGAAGTCCACCAGGTTTAGGAGGCATAATCTGCCCTTAAAGCCGAACTGGGTAGGGTCCATTGATTAACAGAGACATTGGGAACCTCCAATAAGTTCCATGATGATGCGCTCCATAGCTTTGCAGACCAAGCTAGTCAGGCTTATAGGGCGATAGTTCCCAGGGTCTGTTGTGGCTCCACCTTTGTGGAGTGGAATAACTGTTGCTGTGCACCAATCTATGGGTACGTAGCCTGTGGAGAGGCTGAGTTTGAACAGTGTGTTTAGGTGAGGGGTTAGTTCGTCTTTGAGCTTGTGTAGAATGCAGCCTGGGACACCGTCCAGTCCCACTGATGCTGTGTTTATGGCTTTGGAGAGGGCTGTTTTAACCTGAGCGTCTGTGATTTCAGGGGCTCTACATTCTTTTAGTATGGTTATGGGTTCTTTTGGGGGTGAGGTTTGCAATGAACCTGTCTGTCAGATATCGGTCGGTCCAGTGTATTTTGTGCCATTCTGCAGCAACTCCGAGCAGATCTGAGCATTGCCACTTAGATTCTTGACATAGCTAAAGAATGCCTTGTGGTTATCTTTGGAGTCCTTGGCAATTTTTCTTTCGAAGCTCGCCTTGGATGATTTTGAGGGATTGTAGTTTGGTGCTGATACTGATCAGGCATGTCTTCCTTTCTTGGGATTTTACTCTTTTCTGTACTAGTTTCCTCCTCCTATTGTATAGTTTGTTTATGGCAGCGGTCCAACAGACTGGTTTCCTTTTCTTGGCGGAGTGAGTCTTGGTTTTGCATGGGGATGGCACAATCCATGCATTTTTGTAGGTACCCGTAGAATGCACTAGTGAAAGATTTTGCAGCTTGGACAGTGTTATCCTTTAGCATGGGGGCTTTGAAACTTTCCACATCGGTCTTAAATAACGTGAAGTTTGCTTTTGAAAAGTTTTTCACAGTGGTTTCCTTGTCTGGGGGTGGGGGTGGAACATGGATATCCAAAGTGATTTGTTTATGGTCAGATCTAACCAGCGAGGGGTTGACCTCTGGTGTGGAACACCAGTCGCCCATGTTAGTGATGACCAAGTCCAATATGTTGTCACCTCTGTTGGGAGTGTTCACCAGTTGATCCAGGGAGTTTGAGTTTATAAATTCTACGAAATGTTGAGCAAGGGTGTTAGTACTTAAGTAGTTCTCCCAGTTAATGTTTGGGTAACTGAAATCACCCAATATTAGGGTGTTTGGTAGGACCTTTATGTTTCCCAGTGTTTCCAGAAACGCGGAATGGGGGTCCTGGGACATGGTGGGTGATCTGTAGCAAGCTACAATTTGAATTGCAGTTTTGCCCATTGTTAGTTGCATGTGGATGATCTCTGAAGTATCGTGCTGTGCCACTAACCTGGAGGTGTGGGTATCCTTGATGAATATGGATACGCCCCCACCTTTTGTATTTCTGTCTGGGTTCTGTGGCCGAAATGTATGGTATACGTTATAGCCTGGTAGTGCTGGGGTGCTCTCTACAGCCTTAAACCAAGTTTCTGTTACTGCGCATATATCGACTTTCTCCATACTGAGGAGTGCCTTGAGTGCGTGCATTCTGAGGTTTAGACTTCTGGCATTGAGTAGCATTACCCTCAGTTTTTTGTTAGTTGTGCTATTTACAGCGGTGGGTTTGTCTTTTGAGCCTTGCCTAAAAAAGGCACTATGGGGGTGGCAAGAGCCTTGACCATTATTCAAAAGCCTTAGGGTGACAGGTGCAAGCCGTCTCTAGCGAAGCAGTGTGGCTTGTTCTGGAGTGACCTGAGTGCTTGTGTTATGTGGCAGATCCTGGCATCAGACAGGCAGCTAAGAGTAACCTTCTCCTTATTCAGCCTAGTGAGGGGGATGTCAGTGTGCCTGACTATAGAGTCACCTATTACTAGTATGTTGGGTATGTTATTTTGCCTTAAGGGCTGTGATTGCGTGGCACACTGGTTTTGTGAAGTACGTGTTTCATAGTTTGTGTGTGGGGGTGGAGGTTGCTTGGATGTCTGCTTTGGAGGTCTCCGTTGCTTTTGCAGATTTTTATTTAGAGCCTCTGAGTATGTTTTCGTGTATTTGTGTGTGTTTTTTACCAGTGCTGGTTTGATGGGTCTGTGTGACTGGTGGTGTGATGCAAGTATTTCCCTTTTCCTCTTGATTGTCTGATCCAGTCTTGGGTTGAGAGAGCTTAGCCTTCAGTTTGGCTGTATAATTGCATCTCTCGCATGTATTAGTGTTTGGTGGTAAGAGGAGAGGGTTGTCTGTGTACACGAGGCAGTTGTAACATTGCCTCAAAATGCTCAGATTCACCAGGTGGACTGGAGAGTACACCTGAAACTGCCCTTTGGACATGCCTGGATAGGTACAGTGAACTGTTTTACTGAATGGCTGGTAAGGTCGAAGAGAGAGCCTGGTCCTTCTGTACAGCAGAGGGGGGTCTAGTGCTACAGTTTATAAGTGCTTGCTATGAGTTTTGAGCAAGTGCCAGGCTGGGAAATGAATGGCATGAGTGCTTAAGTTGAAAGTTTGTCTAGTTCCAAGGGAAAAACAGAAGAGGAGACTTTGTGGAGGAATAGTTATACCCTAGCTAACCAGCGCGCAAAACCGAGCAAATGCGTTTTTTATAGCAGGGAAATGAAAGAGATAGAAATTAGCCCAAAATGGCCAATAAACTACTAATTTCTGAACTGAAACCACTCTTCCAGGGACAGATAGGCTGCTCAAAGCTCCCCTCTCTCACAGGTAAACAGAGAAACTTCCTTATATCCAAGTAAGGTATGGGCAAACACAGAGATTTGTAACACAGCCCTGAATTCAGCCGTATCCTGAAAACTGGACTGTACTAGCTTAGAAAGGCAGGGAACAAGTGTATTTTTTCCCCCAGAAAATAAAGCAGATACAATAAAAAAAATACTTTAAATGCACAGAAAATGATACGTATTGTTATACATCCCAGATCAGAGTTGTAGTCAATGCCAATCAGACAAGTTCTAACTGCACAACCCTGCAACTAGGGTGCAAGGGAATCTTCTCCAAAAAAGGTGGCTTGGATCAGTGCTCAAGTTACACAAACAAAGCTAGATTCAGCAGGCCTGAAGCTGGTCTATGCTACAGCAACAAGGTGCACCAATTTCAGAAAGAAACAGTTCAAATAAGCAGGCACAATAAGCCTGTGACCAAAAATTCCCAGCTCAGCAGGGCAGAATCCAGCCTCTCATCCCACAAGAGTGTAGACCACAAACCTTCTTAATGTAGAATAACTGGCCTGAAGCCCAAGTGCTTAAACCAGAACTAATACACTTTTAGAATAGCAGACACTGAGCCTTCAAGTCAGCAATTCCCAGCTTAAAATTATGTAAGCTACCTGTCCTGCCGCAACAGTGCAGACCACAAACCTTCTTAATGTAAAACAACTGGTATGAAGCCCAAGTGCTTAAACCAAAAGACTTAGAAACAGTTGCAATTTAATCGGGCTACTACCAAGCAGTAATAAATGCAGCAGAATAAATAAAACGGAGTACTTTTAAGAAGATGCAAAAGCAAAATAAAGTAGGAAGAAACACAAATACAGTAAAAGCAGATGAATAAAGTGCAATTTTTTTTTTTGGTTAGTAAAGTGCAAGGAGAGAGGAAGGAAGAACCTAACTGGGTTGGCCTTCTAAATCGTCTCTCTGTATTAAGTAGAGTGAACACTAGACTCAGGATATGATCTCACTGTATTCGGTTAAGTGAGCAATGAGATGGACCCAGGAGGAGTGTTCAAATACAGACCTACAGGAGGGGCGGGCAATTCCAGAGCCACTAACACCAAGACAACAGGGAGGGCGGTTGAGGAACTAACTGCAGAGAGACACACAGCACACTATTCTGCGAAAACAAATAGGTAACAGAAAAAATGAAATTCAGTACTTTTAAAACTGCAAGTTTGTACTTAACAGAAGACTGAAATACAATACTGCAAGTTTGCACTTAACTTCAGCTTCTAATGCAGACACAGTTCTGTCTGTGCTACTTGGTTGCTGATATATTTAAAAACATATGAACATTATGACAATATAAATAAATAACATATTAACAACAATTAGTATTTCTTTAGGAGCACTAGACAGAGATCAAATATCAATGCAATTGTGTTGTCCATCAGGTACGCTTTAAGTTGAAATCATTAAACAGCTTGTATTACAGCCTGATTTTGGAATTAAGGTAAATATAAACAGGCTACTTTAGACACCCTGTAGGATATAGCTACAGAAACACCTGCAGGTGTCACTAGGCTGGAATGAGTTAAAGAGAATAACTGGAACATTTGACTTTCTTGAAGAATGGGTGGTACTGATACTTAGGATACATTAAAGTACACACATTAGCCTAAAATGTACAGAAAGGCTCTCAGGGAAAATCTATTTGGCAAGAGGAACAAGGCAAGGTTGTCCACTGTCTCCTCTCCTATTTCTTCTATATATACAGCCCTTCCCTATGTAAATTAATCTTCAACACTAGAATATAAATGGAAAGACTCATTACAAATAGCTTTACATTTCCCACATAATACATATAAATCCACAAAAGGATGTAAACATCATATTCAGAGTACTAAAAATCAACTAGCTATCAGGGTACAAACTTAATAAAACCAAGACAAAAGCTTTAGACTATGATCCTTCACATGACTTGGTCAAGGTTCCTTTCCTCTGGGGAAATACGATGAAGCAAATGGTAATACAATGGAAACAAAATACTGAGCAGACGGCTAAAGTAGATGTAGGAAGAAATAACTCAAAAGATAATACACAAGTGAAAGAGAAGAAGGAGAAAGTACACTGTGATAAACTGATTATATCATTGACTTGGAGACACACACCATTAAAGTACACAGAGAAAGAATGCTGAAAAAAGTATCGATTGCCAACCCAAACAATAACTGGTCAAGTTTTCAAATTCCAACATAAAAGAAGGATTACCTCCTCTTCCTCTAGAAAGACGAGGGGTGGAACCCAGATGTCGCCTATCATCAGCCCATTCATTATATTTATAAGAAGGTGTTGGCAGAGGAGTGTTATCTGTGCATTTACTCCTTGAAGACCTGTACAAAATAGGAGACAAAAACAGTGAAAAATACTATGGTACGTAATTCTTGTCTGTAGTAGACATACACAAAGTGATCAGCATGGCAAAGCTGCACGTTAATAAAGTATCCAGACAAATATCACTTTTACTCTCTCAGGAAATCCTGCAACATTCTAAATACTAACCTTTAAGTTTAGTAAACCCTTTCTGTACTAAACCAGCTCTGTGGTGCATAGGGATGAAGAGTCTGTTTCACCTAGTCATGGTTTGTTTACTAACCCATGGGATGAATGAGATAACCAGGAAGGGAATGGAGTAACACCTGCTTGTCCATCTTAGCAACAGGGAGTTGGCTGCATCCCACTACAGAAGCTACCTCCTGAGGAAGGACAAGAAGTCATTCCACACTCTGGAATGCAAACTCAGTCAAGGAATGTACTCATTCCAGCTGAGCACTGAGACTGAGAACAGTACACCAATAGTGAGGTGCAGCAGAGCAGGCACTGCACTGTTTACTGACAACAGAGAAGGGCTACAAGGAGACCAAAAAAAGAATCTCTCAGTCTGAGCCTCTCACAGCATGACAGTCTAGCATCTGCATTTCCTCCAGTGTCCAAGGGCACCAGGAGATGGAGCAGTGCCCACAAGAGACCAAGGTGACGGGGCAGTCAAAAATATCAAACAAAAATATTTCAGTACTTTGCATTCAGTTTGGGTAGAAACTTGGCATGTCAGTAGCAAACTGACTACTATATAGGAAGATTCTGCAGTGATCTTTTTTTAAGGTTAAAAGAAAGAGGAATTGAATACAAGTTTTTGGGATGAGATTTCCTGTGCCATTATTTCATGGTGAGTAGCAGTTTTATTCAATAACATGACATATGATCTTCTAAACCACTGCAAGAAGGGTACATGTTTATAGGGAACAATTATTTTAAAACACACATGCAAAAAAAGTCTAAGACTTAACTAGTGCATATAAGCAGCCTAGAATACTAGGATGAAAAATGATGAATAAAGACAACACCTTCAGACACAACACTTATTTACTTCACAACCTAAGTCATCTCTCAGTTTACTTTTGCCTGCTACCTATAAAGTCCTTCACCAGTGCACATGCCACAATAACAATGAGTTAGCAATAGTACAGTTTTGTACCTACCATAAATGTAGATGTTCGAAGATCCACATTGCTGCAGTCCTTACATATGGGTAGTCCGCTGTCCTCGGTCGGCCCGAATACCAAAGTATTAGGCTGACGTCGGTCAAGGCGCTTAAAACTGACATCAGGACGTCAGGGTACAAAAGCGCATGACCAACGTCATTTCCTCAGTCTTTTCTTGCCGCAGATGTCAGAAGGCCCTAACAAGACAGGCCAAAGCCAAAAACCAGCAAAACCCAACCAACCACTCGTGCACTAACCATATTTACAATATGTACAACACAAACCACACCACCACCTTCAACAACAGAGGGGAAGGAGGGAGGGTAAACTGGACTGCAGCAATGTGGATCTTCGAACATCTACATTTATGGTAGGTACAAAACTGTACTATGTTCTTCATCTCACATTGCTGCAGTCCTTACATATGGGTAGAATCCCAAAGCAGAGGTAAGGGAGGATGGCAAAACTATAAAGCATTAGGAGCTGCCAACATGCCTTGTAAAATTGCAGTTGCAAATCCAGCCCTAGATTTAGAGTAAAGTGGAAGGTGGTAATGCTTAGAGAAAGTATGAACTGAACTCCAAGTAGCTGCTTCCAAAATATCTTTAGTAGCCACCCCTTAAAAAAGCTGTAGAAGTGGCAGTAGCCCTAGTGGAATGAGGCCTAATCCCAGTTGGAATCTCCTTACCATGATGGGAATAACAGAAAGCAATACAAAAACCAATCCACTTAGAAATAGTTTGTTTTGAAACAGGTTTGCCCTGAGAACCCAAAGCAAAAGAAACAAACAACTGCTGAGACTGCCTGAACCCTTTACTTCTGCTCAAATAATATCGCAACTGTCTGTGAATATCCAAAGTGTGCAAAATCTTTTCCCCTTTATTTTGGGGGTTTGCATAAAAAGTAGGCAAATGAATAGTTTGGTTTAAAGCCACACTAGAAACCACTTTAGGCATAAAAGAAGGGTTAGTACGCAAAGACACCCTATCCTTGTGGAAAATTAAGAAAGGCTCGACTGCCATAAGGGCCTGTAATTCAGAAACCCTTCTCGCAGAGGTAATGGCCAACAAAAGCAGTCTTCCAAGATAAATATTTCAACTCTGCCGATGCTGCAGGCTCAAAAGGTTGTAGAGTGAGTTTCTCCAACACAAAATTGAGATCCCAAGCAGGAGTAGGAGCTCTCACGGGGGTCTTATATTCTTTGCCCCTCTAAGGAATTGCTTAAACAAAGGCTGAGAAAATAATGGTGGGTCACAGTCATAGTGAGCAGAGATTGCTGCAGCATGAACCTTTATAGAGGAGAAGGACAAACCTTTGTCCAATAACTCAGTAAGGTATTGAAGCGCCACACTTAAATTAGGTTTAGAAACATCAAAGTCCTTTGCTGTACTCCAAAATAAAAATCTCCTCCATTTATCTGCGTAAACTTTCCTTGTACTATGCCTTCTGGCCTCCAAAATAACATTCAAAACTTGTTGTGGAAGCCGAGACCCTCCAGGGTTTAAACCAGAATATGCCAGGCTGTCAGATGTAGAGAATGAAGTTTGAGATTGAGTAAATGACCGTTCTCCTGAGACAGCAGGTGAGGAATCGAAGGCAAAGGCCATGGAGGCTCCTGTACCAGACTTCTCAGTAATGGGTACCAGTGCTGTCGAGGCCAATCTGGAGCTATTAAAATCATGTTTGGCTTGTCCTGTCTGACCTTCAGCAGTACCTTTGGGAGGTGAGGCAGAGGTGGAAAGGCATACACGTGAAGATTGCTCCAATTGAATGAGAGAGCATCCACTTTCCAAGCTGAGGGATGAAACCTTTTGTGCAAAACTTTGGCAGCTGGTAATTTAGTGGAGAAGCGAACAGATCTATGTCTGGAGTTCCCCATAACACTGTCAACCTCTGGAATACATGAGGATCCAATTTCCACTCGTGGGGATCCATAATTTGTCTGCTCAACACATCTGCTAAGGAGTTCTGTGCTCCTGGCAGAAACCTTGCCTGAAGATTTAGCTGTAAACTGAGAGCAGTCTCCCACAAAATCATTGCTTGTCTGCATAGAGGATAAGAATCGTTCCCCTTGCTTGTTGATGTACCACATGACAGTTGTGTTGTCTGTTTGAATCAACACCTGCCCTGGAAGAAGTAAATCCTTGAAAGCTATCAATGCAAATTGGACTGCTAATATCTCCTTTAAGTGGATATGTAGATGTTGAAGTCTGGCAGGCCACGTGTCTTGTATCCATTTTCCATTTAGATGAGCTCCCCAAGCTTTGTCTGAGGCATCTGTCGTTAAAATCTGACTCGCCTCTGGCCGGGTCACAGAGAGTCCCTTGTTTAGGTGACATTCCTGAGCCCACCACAAAAACTCCTTTTGAATGCAAGGTATTATTTGAATGACAGTGTCCAAATCTTGGCAGTGCTGTGTCCATACATTCTTGAGATACCACTGTAGCTTCCTCATATGCAGTTTGGCATTGGGAAGTACCAGAATACAAGATGCCATGAACCCCAAGGCTTGAAGGACTGTCCTTGCAGTCAGCCTGGACTGATGAGACAACTGGTGGAAGTAAAGAGAAAGATTCTTTTGTTTGTCCGGGGTCAAAAAGGCCATCTGGGATGCTGTATTCAGTCTCACACCCAGAAAGCACATGTCCTGAGAGGGTACTAGACTGGACTTTATTTCGATCACAGAATACCCCAGGCATCTTAACACTGCCATCACATACTGTAGATGATGAAGAAGTTCGTCCTTTTCTTGGGCCAGTATCAGGCAATCGTCCAAATAAGGATAGATCTGTATTCCTCTTAGCCTGAAGAAAGCTACCACTGGAGCCAGAACCTTCGTGAACACTCTGGGCGCAGTAGATAAGCCAAAGGGCAATGCAGAGAACTGATAATGTGAAGTCCCAGCCCGAAAACGCAGATACTTCCTGCAACTGGGCCTGATAGGAACATGAAGGTAAGCCTCTTTGAGATCCAGAGTCACCATCCAGTGATCTTTGCCCAGCAGAGGTAAAAGCTGTTGTAACGTTAACATTTTGAACTTGGGAATGTCCAGATATGTGTTGAGGATGGATAAATCCAAAATTGGTCTCCACGTGTTTCCTTTCTTTGGTACTAGAAACAGGCGAGAATAAAATCCTAGGCCCACTTCTGGCAGAGGAACCGTTTGTATGGCCCCTATTTGAAGTAGTAAAGAAATTTGCTTGCGAGCCTCTAGTCTTTGCTGAGGAGGAACGTCCGGC
The DNA here is from genome assembly GCF_019279795.1 of Protopterus annectens. Lineage (NCBI taxonomy): Eukaryota > Metazoa > Chordata > Ceratodontiformes > Protopteridae > Protopterus > Protopterus annectens. The sequence goes on along the minus strand of NC_056742.1, from coordinate 315,688,273 downwards.
ATGCCTTTGAAAGGAGGCAAGGTATGGAAATAAAACTTGTAACCCTGGTGTATGATATCCAATACCCATTTGTCTTGGGTAATCAACATCCAATTTTCCTTGAAGAGTGCTAACCTTCCTCCCAAAGGTGCTGCCAGGCAAGAAGGATCTGGCAGCTGAAAAAGTAGGTCATTGGGCCTGTTTACGAAAGGACTGGCCCCTGCCCTCACCTGAAGATTGTGCAGGTGAACTCCCTGTTCCAGGCCTGAAAGAACTCTGAGCTCTGCCCCTACCACGTCTAGATCTACCCTAGACTGAGAATCATAAGAAGGATACGTCCACCCCTTAGCAGGCCAATTCCTACTAAACTTCGGAGGCTGAACTTGCAAAAAATCCTTAACAGCCTGCATAGACTTAGCCTTGTCTTCCATTTTCTTCAAGACTGATTCCACAGGTGAACCAAACAACACATCAGACTGCAAAGGAGCATCCAAAATACTTGTCTTAACATGGTCAGATAAATTCTGATCCTTTAACCAGGCGTGCCTGCGAAGAACTGAGCCAGTGGCAGCCACCCTAGACGAGGCCTGCACAGCATCAAAACCACACTGTAATGAATGCTTACCCACTTGTTCAGAGACATGCACCAAATCTTGTAACTCTTTACACTCAATGCCTTCCGCCAGAGCATCCACCTTAGACTTCAATTGAGAAAGAAGAAAGTTTTGATATTTCAACATATGAAACTGGCAATTCAAAGCCCTCATAGCTAAGGTAGAAGATGTATAGACCTTCTTTCCCCATCTATCCAAAGCTCTGGCTTCTTTATCTAGGGGAACCGGATTTTTAACAACAGAGGCCTTGACACCCTTAGGTCCCTGACTAATAGTTTCTGGGTCCGCCCTAGGACTCTTATAAAGATATTTATGAGCCTCAGGCACCCTGTAATACCTATCCGGTTTAACAGGAGCAGGAGGCAGAGAATCAGGATTAAGTGAAGCCTCTGCAAACACATCTTCCACAACATCCAGAACAGGGGGTATAGCCAAGGGCCTATGCTGGGGTAACAGCAAAAACTCCCTAAGCCTTTTCCTAGAATCAGAGAAGTCCTGACCTTCCCACTTAAAATGTTCCCTCATCGAATGAAGTGTCTCTGAAAAAGAAAAATCCTCTGGAGGAGAAGCAGAAGGAGTGGAATCATCTGCATCAGAATCAGAATAAGGAGAATACTCCTGCAAGTCTTCAGCTGAAGACTCTGAAATATGCCAAGCCTGCTCAAAACTTCCCAACTCTGGCTCCACCCTAGGCCTCTTATCAGGAGGGGGCATAGAACCTCTAATCAGAGTAATTAAATCTTCTGCCATTTTAAGCATGTGCTTCCTAGGCACAGACCCTGCTGAACTAGGAGTGACACCAACAGAAGCTGAAACTGGCCTGCCTCTGGGAGAAGCCTTGGAAACAGAAGGAGAAGGCCTAACCACCCTAGGAAGGAGGGAGTACAGTAACTTGGGAAGCCCCTTCAGCCTGACCTGCCTCCTGAGAGACCACCTCCTGTAAAATCAAAGTCTCCCCCTGAGACTCCAGAGAAGTCTCCGTCAGAACCACCGGTTCCACTGAAGCCTCTAAAGAACCGGCGTCCGGAACGGACGACTCATCTTGCCTGGGTTTAACTGTTTTGTCTTTGCTTCTTCGCAGAAGCGGGCGCTGGAGAATCCGACGGCATATTATAATTGCACCGCTTCCCAAAGACCAGCCTAGCACAATCCAACCTTCGCTTAATAGTGCGTTTATTGAACCTAGCACAAAGGCGACACCCAACAACGTCGTGCTCAGGCCCCAAACAAGGAATACACAAAGAATGATAATCCCTATGCGGTATCTGTTTCCCACAAGAAATACAGTTATTCACTTTTTCTGACATCCGGTAAAACACTGAGGCAAGAAAAACAAAATAATCCCGAACGGGGTACTTAGCCAACTTGATTCGGTCTGAAACTCCGAATTCGAAAAATTTTCAGAACGCCGAACGGCACTTGCAACGCTGCTTCTGCATCGGACCATGCGGCAAAAAAGACTGAGGAAATGACGTCGGTCATGCGCTTTTGTACCCTGACATCCTGATGTCAGTTTTAAGCGCCTTGACCGACGTCAGCCTAATACTTTGGTATTCGGGCCGACAGAGGACAGCGGACTACCCATATGTAAGGACTGCAGCAATGTGAGATGAAGAACATCATATATTCTTTTGAAGGGGAAACTGTGAGGGTTGGAGTAAACACAAAAGGTTTTCCTTGGTGCTGTTGCACTCTGAAAATCTCAAACCACAGCTGATGGTACTTAAAGAAGAAAAATATCAACTCAATGTTTCTACAAAATTAAAATTAGCATCAGTGCCTCTATTATACAATAATTACATTTTAGCAGAAAGCAATGTCTCAACCAAAAATTTGAAGGCCAAACAAGTTGAACATCTATTATCGTGTACAAAAAAATCAGTCTAAGATTGTATGCGAGGAAGACTAGATAAGAAATATAGTTGTGAAGAAAAAAAAAAAAAGAGAAAGTCTTGCTCATCTTGGAAATCTAAATAACTATCACTTTATAGCAGAATGCTATACATTATTTTTCTTTAATATGGATCCCTTTTCATCATGTTACCAGTGTATACTACAAGATAATATTTTAAGAAAAAAAGACACAAGGACCCAGAACACAATGGCATACAAACCACAGTAAAAAGGTGTCAGAAATACTTCTTACGGCTCCAAGCAAACTGAATATGTATAACCATAAGTTGTAAATTGGTTAAACTAAAGATATTAAACAAATTAAAAGTATGCCATGCTTACTTCCTGCAGCTATAAAGAAATTAACCAATTTTCAGTATGTAATTCTAAATGCTCAAAAGAAAGGATGTAAAAACAAAGAAGTGAGAATTAAACAGTTACAATAACATAGCAAAACAGTTTTCTTATTTGATTCTTACACAAGTAAAGCTGCAACAACAATAAATTCTGAAAAAAGTAGAAGAAAGCAGGAAAGGGAATCAGGATAGGAAGGAAAAGTACAGTTGTGTACACTTAACCATAAATGTAGATGTTCAAGTGTATTCACTGTTGCAGTCATTACATTTGGGTAATACTGCTGGCAGGTTGCCCTCAGTCGGCCTGAATTTCAAAGTTCTGAGTCCTGCGTCGGCTGCTGTCGCCCCTTCCCTGACGTCAGGGCATCAGGGGTATAAAAGATGCGGCAGACGCCATTTTCTTTAGTTTTTCTTGCCCCAGATGTCAGGTGCCCCCATAAAGGTAGCAAAAATATATATATGTATATATACATGCATCAACATAAGCTTTAACTTCATCTACAAGCAAATACACCACATAGGTTGTAGAAAATAGAGAAGGAAAGATAAACTCCAGAATGACAGGGGGTGGAGGGTGGGTAACCTGGACTGCAACAGTGAATACACTCAAACATCTACATTTATGGTAAGTGTACACAACTGTACTATGTTCTTCGTGTTTCACTGTTGCAGTAATTACATTTGGGTACAGTCCCAAAGCTATGGATGGGAGGCTGGAGCTAAACAGCATTAGGAGCAGTCAAGAGGCCCTGCAGCACTGCAGTGGCAAAGCCTGCCCTGGATTTAGAGTAGAGTGGCAGATGATAGTGCTTTGCAAAGGTATGCACTGAACTCCAAGTAGCAGTTGTAAAATGTCCTTGGTCGGTACTCTCCTGAGAATGGCTGCTGAAGTGGTTGCAGCTCTGGTTGAATGTGGCCTAATGCCCTTAGGCACTGGCTTGTCATAGTGTAAGTAGCAAAAATGAATGCAGTGGCCTATCCACTTTGAAATTGTCTGCTTTGAGATAGCCTTTCCTTGTGATACTGCAGCATATGCCACTAGTAATTGCTCTGTCATTCTGAAAACTTTGGTTCTGCCCAAGTAGAATCTAAGCTGTGTACGTCCAAAGAATGCAGAATTCTTTCCCCCTTGTTCTGTGGATTTGGATAAAAAGTTGGCAGATGAATAGTTTGGTTAAGAGCCACACTGGATACCACCTTAGGCATAAATGTTGGGTTTGTACTCAGAGAGACTTTGTCTGGATAAAAAAATGATAAAAGGTTCCACCACCATGAGTGCCTGTAGCTCTGAAACTCGTCTTGCAGAAGTTATTGCTAGGAGCAGAGCTGTTTTCCAAGATAAAAACTTTATATCAGCAGTAGCAGCTGGCTCAAAAGGAGGCAGGGTGAGTTTTTCCAAGACATAGTTAAGGTCCCATGCAGGCATTGGCGATCTCCTTGGAGGCCTTAATTTTTTGACTCCTCTAAGGTACTGCTTTAATAAGGGATGAGAAAAGATTGGTGGCTCTGCATTGTAATGAGCCAAAATGGCAGAGGCATGAATTTTAATAGATGAAAAAGATAGGCCTTTGTCCAGCATCTCAGTTAAGTATTGCAAAATCTGAGGAATATTTGGCACAGCTGTATCAGTCCCTTGTGCCTGTTTCCAAGCACAGAATCTCTTCCATTTTCCAATGTAAGATTTTCTAGTACCAGGCCTTCTGGCTTCCAAAATGACATCCATCACAGCTTTACTGAGAGGTGTGTTTTGTATGAATACATTATCTGCCATGCTGCCAGGTTTAAGGTCCTGAGTTGGCTGTGCAGGATCTGATTGTTTTGCTGGGACAGTAGATGAGGTATTTGAGGTATGGTCCAAGCTGGGCATTAAGGCAAGTTCCTTAGTATTGGATACCAGTACTGGCGTGGCCAGTCTGGGACAATTAGCATCATCCTTGGCTTCTCTTGTCTGACCTTTAGGAGTACCTTGGAGAGGAGAGGCAGTGGAGGAAAGGCATACACCGATAGGTTTTTCCAGCTGAAAGATAGGGCGTCCACTTTCCATGCTTGTCTGTGATGAATCTTTGTGCAGAATCTTTTTAGTTGGTAGTTGTGAGGTGAGGCAAATAGATCTATGTCCTGGCATCCCCATTTCCTTATCATGCTGAAGACTTGTGGATTCAGCTGCCACTCATGGGGATCCATGAGGTTTCTGCTTAGTTCGTCTGCCAGAGTATTTTTCCTTCCTGGCAGGAATTTTGCCTGCAGATGTACTTGGTAAGTCAATGCTGTGTCCCACAAAGTCATGGCTAGCCTGCAAAGGGGGTAAGAATGTGTGCCCCCCTGCTTGTTTATATACCACATGACCGTGGTGTTGTCTGTCTTTATCAGTAGTTGTCCTGGATGAAGTAGGTCCTTGAAGGCTGTCAGGGCATTTTGAACAGCTAACATCTCGTTTTGATTGATATGTAGATGCATTTGGTTTGAGGCCCATGTGCCCTGAATGCATCTTCCTGCCATGTGGGCCCCCCCAGGCATCATCTGATGCATCCGTTGTTAGTGTCTGCCTGGCTGGGGGTAATGTGAATGGCTGTCCCCTGTTTTGGTGACAAGCCTTTGCCCACCATCAAAACTCCTGTTGCAGGCAGGGAATGAGAGTAATCATAGTTTCCAGGCTGTGGCAATGTTGTATCCAAACACTTTTTAGGTACCATTGTAGTTTCCTCATATGCAGTCTTGCATATGGAATTAGTAGGATGCAGGATGCCATGAAGCCCAAAGCCTGCAGAATTTTTCTTGCAGATAACTGGGCCTTTGTTGCCATCATTTTGAAATAGGTAGTCAGTTGCCTTTGTTATCTCGCGTAAGATAAGCCATCTGGGCAGGTGTATTTAAGCTTTGATTTCTTTTTTATGACTGTATACCCTAGACATGTTAGGAGTTTTTTCACAAACGCCAGATGCTGTAGAAGAATGTCCTTGTTCTCTGCTTGAATTAGACAGTCGTCCAAGTAAGGATACATTTGTATTCCTCTGTCTGCAAAATGCAATTACTGGTGCCAGGCACTTTGTAAAGACCCTGGGTGCAGTAGATAAGCCAAAGGGCAGTGCAAAGAATTGGTAATGCATTGAGCCAGCCTTGAATCTGAGGTATCTTCTGCATATTTGTCTGACTGGGACATGCAGGTATGCCTCTTTTAGGTCTAAAGTCACAAGCCAAGCGTTTTTGCCCAGCATGGGCAGAAGCTGCTGCAAAGTCAACATATTGAATTTTGGTATATCCAGGAATGTGTTCAGAATAGATAAGTCCAGTACTGGCCTCCAGGCCTTGTCCTTTCTGGGTACCAAGAACAGTCGAGTAAAATCCTTGTCCCTGCTCTTGCTCTGGTACTTGTTGAATGGCCCCCATGTCCATGAGGGATGAGACTTGTTTTTGTGCCTCTGCCCATTGATTTTTTGGCAGATCTGGCCAGCCAGTTGCCTTTGGCAGGGTATGGAAATGGAACTTGTAGCCTTGTGACACGATATTTAAAACCCACTTGTCCTGGGTTATGATGTGCCAATTTTGAGAAAAAAGTGCTAATTTTCCCCCTCAGGCTGCTGCTAGGAGATAAGTGTTTGGTGCAGACACGGGGAAGTCATTGGGACTGTTTCCTGTATGGTTTAGATTTGTCTTCTCCAACTTTGGAGGTAGAGGCACCCCATTGCTTTGACATGTATGAACTTTGCGCCTGGGATCTGCCTCTAGGGCGTCTGGGTCTGTCCAACACAGGAAAGGACCAATTCTTTGTTGGCCAGTGTCTACTAAACCTAGGTGGTTGTACTTGTAAAAAATCTTTGACAGTTTGCATAGATTTAGCTTTGTCCTCCATTTTCTTTAACACGTCTTCTGCCTTAACACCAAATAAAGTATCATGCTGTAAAGGTGCATTTAATAATTTAACTTTGACATGATCAGGCAGATTTTGTTCCTTTAACCAAGCATGCCTCCTAATTACAGAACCTGTAACTGCAGCCCTGCAGGAGGCCTCCAAAGAATCAAAACCACATTGCAAAGTATGCTTTCCAACTTGTTCAGCTGCATGCAATACATCCTGCATTTCCTTGTTTTCTGTACATTCAAAGTTTAACAACATTTTCTGTTTAAGCAATGCCATGACATGTTGCTGATATTTGAGCATATAAAACTGACAGTTTAAGGCCCTTATAGCCAAGGTAGGAGATGTGTATACCTTTTTTCCCCATCTGTCCAGTGCCCTAGAATTCCTGTCAGAGGGGGTAGGGTTTTTTGCAGCGGAAGCTTTAACTCCCTTGGGACCCTGTGAAATAGTTTTGGGGTCTGCAGCAGGGTTTTTAAAAAGGAATTTATGAGAGTCAGGAACCCTGTAATATATCTGTCAGGCTTAACAGGAGCTGGAGGTAAGGAGTCAGGGTAAGACTAGACTCCGAAAACACATCATCTACAATGTCCAACACATGTGGAATGGCTAGTGGCCTGTGTTGAGGTAGTAAAAGGAAATCCCTGAGCCTCTTTTTAGATTCTGAAAAATCTTGGCTCTCCCAGTGGAAATGCTCCCTCATGGTATGCAAGGTTTCCCCAAAAGAATAGTCCTCTGGAGGAGAAGCTGAAGGAATACATTCTTCAGCATCAGAATCCTCATAGGGGGAACAGAATATTCCTGATCAGAAGAAGAATCAGAAGAAATAGAAATCTGATCTGAAGACTCATAGTCAGTCTCTTGCCTAGGCCTCTTATCAGGAGGGGGATGGGAACCCCTGATCAAGGTAATTAAGTCTTCGGCCATTTTGAGCATCTGTTTTTTGGGCATGGAGGCCTGTCCACATGGCTCTTGAGTTTGTTTCTTTGCTTTAGAAGGTGCTGTAGTCTTTGTCTTTGAAGCTAAAGTCAGGTTAATGTAAAGATGTTTAGGTCTGAATACACGCTCAGAAGCCGGTGCCTGCTCAGCGGCTCCGGACCCATCTGAAGGAATAGTATCCGAGGCTCCAATACCTTGAGTTTCCAGCGGCATGGCCGACTCCACGTGGGAGTCAGTAGCGGGCTGCAACTGGGCGTCAGGGGCTGTGAAAGTGCCTCACTGAGAACCAGTGAACTGGCGACTGGCTTGGGAGAAGCTCAGTCGTCGGTTTTGGGCCTCGGTTGTCTATCTCTTTTTTTCTTTGCATTTTTTATGAACTCCGGTAGTCAGATGGCTTTTGGATAACTGAATCGGCGGCCAAAATAGTTTAAAGCAAAGTCATACAGACGCTTAATAGTGCGTTGGTTAAATCTAGCACAAAACCGACAACCAGCAACGTTGTGATCACGGCCTAGGCAAGGAATACAGTAAGAATGAAAATCCTTATGAGGTATTTGCTTACCACAGGAAATACAATTATTAACTTTTTCTGACATCGGTCTGGAGCAAGAAAAAAGTTTCCCCAACGGGGTACTTAGCTTTATTGAAGACTTCGGATCTGAAACTTGAACACGAAAATCTCAGGAGTCGGCCGACCGGCACTTGCGAACTGCTTCGGCTTCAGGCACCGCACGGCAAGAAAGACTAAAGAAAATGACGTCGGCCGCATCTTTTATACCCTTGACGCCCTGACGTCAGGGAAGGGGCGACAGCAGCCGACGCAGGACCCAGGACTTTGGAATTCAGGCCAACTGAGGGCAACCTGCCAGCAGAATTACCCAAATGTAATGACTGCAACAGTGAAACACGAAGAACATCACTGTTAAGAAGGTTGACAAAAAAGCTTGATAGGCACATAAGTGAGAAAAGAAAAATTGAGGAAGGCATACAAAAATTAAAAAGGGAAAGTAGGTAGAAGCTTGATAATTCAAAGACAAAAATAACAAGTTAAGGTTTCTGAATTCCTGTTCAATTTTTTTCACAACAGACGAATGGAAAGTACCCGGACCAAATGTTTTGCTTCTGATCCATTTGTGAAGATAACTAAACAAAATCACAACCTCATTCATATAACAAAAGAATTTTAATGTATGCATCAGTATTATAAGTCACAGAATCATAAGTCTTCAAAAGTTAAGATGTCACATTTTTCGTAATTTTGTTTTTTGCAGGGGGGGGCTTGTAGGGCTTTGGTCCTGTCTCTCTTATTGCTACAGATACAAACAGTGGGATCACTATTTTCTTTGCCCTTACCTTGAGGTAAACAAACACATACATACATAAAAACAGTGACTTCCATACTTTTATGTCACAAATCCGCCACTCAAAATTTCAACCAAGACTTAGACAAAACAATGGGTTCGAATGAGAGTCAACCCAGAATTCAGAAAAAGAAGCAAGCAAGCTAATCTGGATGTGTGTCTCTTAACTACTACTCTCAGTAAAGTGTTGAAAGGTGAGAAAAGATCAGACAACTAGAATACTACATACTTGATTCCATTTCAGGAAAGTAGAAATAAGGAAGAGGCAGTGCATAAAGTCTCTTAGATGCACTTTAGTTGTTGGAAAATGTATTGAATAACACGCAGGAAGCAATTTAGTATATAACTGCAAAATGACAAATTGGCCATAAAATGAAAGGCAACATGCATTCACAGCAGGAAGGTCATGCCACATAAAACTTAAAGATGTAACAAATTGAGTTACCAAACTATTAATCTGCATAACACCTGTAAATCTAACCCACATAAATTTTAGCACACAGTCACATAGAAATAATATACACATGCCAGTCTTGGAATGGGTCGTATGGTGGTATTATGGGTTAAAACACAAAAGAAAACAAAAAGGAGAGGAGATAGTTAAGTGAATTAATAGTAAGAACCAAAGAGTTACAAAATGGTCTACAATAGAGTTTAGGTCTCTTTAAAAAAGTCTTTGTCAGTGGCAATTCAAAAAGGCTACATGGAAAAGACATTTTTGCAGACGACACAAAGACCTGTAACTACATCAACATACACCAACAAAGACAGGTGAGACACTTCAAAAAAGTTAAAGGAATGGTCAAGTGACTGGTAAAGTACAAAGAGAGGAGGCATTTGCCTTAAAAGTAGATCATCAATGAGCTAGAGAGAGAAAATAATGCAGCAGTAAGACATGAATAAAACGTTCATCAATCTATTTGACAGTGTAATATTTTTAAGCAATATTACTATATTTTAATTTATTTCTGTTGGGTGATGAGATCCAGCAGGCTTGCAGCCTACTGTTGGAAGAGATCAGAGGTACTATTTCTACAGATGAGGCTGGGGTGGAGAAGTGGGCCAAGACAAACAAACTTCCCCTGCTCTTTGGCAGGATGTTATACAGCACTCTTCCACTAGTATGCCTCACTCTTTACTTACTTACATTTGTTGACCGGCAATGTCCGACTGGACACAGGTCCATTTTCAGCGGAGGCCCGGGGAGAAAAGCTCCACAAATTAAAATATTACAGACATAGTTACAAGATTAAGAATCCTAGCAATTAAAATATTACATAGTTACAGATGAAGAACATAGTACATTCAGTAGATAACTAGCATCTATTCTATCCACTCTTCCTGTATAAAGGAAGACATTAATTCAATAAAAGTTCGCTAGTATTCAAAAATTGGAATAACTGTTTGTTCACCAGCACATGCTCACTGAAAATCGAGCATTATCCACAATAACTAGTCCAGATCCAAAACACACTATTAATTAAAGTGGTTTGGTGATAGCTTTGATCTGAATCTAAGCAAATGCCATTAAATTCCAGTTAGTAAAAAAAAAGGAAGTTTTATGCACCTTTACTTATATAGAGTAACACAAACATACAGCTACTGAAAGCATTTACTACTGCAACTATCTGCATGTTGCAAAGCCTCTTTAAAAATAATTACTACAAAAAGTACTAACCACATAAGCCCCATTTATTTATTTAAAAGGATCAAACTAAGGTGCCAGCTAGCAACAAAACAATGGGGATTAGTAAAAAAAAAAAAACTACATATATATATATATATATATATATATATATATGTACACACACACATCTATATACATCTCTCTCTCTCTATTATATATATATATATATATATATATATATATATATACACACACACACACACACACACACACACACACACACACACGTTTTTGTGTTCATGGAGGTATGTAGTTATAGTACATAAATAAGCTGTTCAAGACACTTGAAGCAGAGTTCAGAGTTGTGGAAGAAGCAGTTTTAAAATAATGCCTTTCTATAACAGCAATAATGCAAGTCTGAGTATTGGTAGTACAGAGTTCACCTATCGTTGGCTTGTTTGATCACTCAGGCGATCACATCAGCTGTGGGTAAACTTTGCATTACCCATACCCACACAGGAGTTACTGCTTTATGAGATCATGAACAGGGTGAAGTTCATTGGCTCACATAAACATAGGAAATACAGAAAATACAAGGCATCTGATGAAGTCTGTTGTGTTTTCAGACGAATGTTCTCAATAACTTTTGAATAAGGTGTCTGTGTGGATGTAATTTGTGAAAAAAAGATCATATTTCATTGTTTTACTTCACAATTTACAACAGCACCCTAGACTGTATCTCTTTTTTCAAGGAGGGGATAGGCCAGTCAAGGCTAAGATGAATTTGTGAATACCCCATCTAGTTGTTAGAAGAAAGACAATTGAACACACTGCTTAATAAGCAGGTTGAGTCAATTCCAGAGGTGGGAACAGCATTGTGTAATGAACCTCTCTCACCATTTTATCTACCTGCTGGTGAAGAGATTTAGTTCCCTGATTCTTGTATTTGTAGGAATGTCAGATATGTGGAGAAACAGAGAATCTAATACCACTGAAACACTAATGTTTTAGAAGGAAAGGCAAAGATCCCCGCTCAGGAGTCTACAAGACACTAAAAGGGACAATGCTTCCAGTCTTTTCTGATAGCTTAGGGTTTTTAAGCGAGTGATCTTATTAGTTAGGAATCTCTGGGGTCTTTCTATTTATTTGATATGTACAGTATGGTACATCCCAAAAGGAGTAATGTATTCAATAACTGGCCTAATCAATGCCGAATACAAGGAAACTATCTGGATGACATTCTGCTGACAATCAGCTGCTCTTAAGTAGAAGGACTCTGATTACTCTCATTCCATGACAATCAAAGGAGAAAATTATCAAAGCAGGTTCCACAGTCTCTAACAACACTCTTATTTTGGAGTGGGGTAATGTCCATGCTATATGCTGGGGGAGGGAAAGTTTACTAATACAAGAATTGTGCACTTTCTGAAATTTAATTTAAACCCACTTTTTATACATCAGGTGTTTACAAGCATGCATTCTTACTGAAGGGCTTGGGCATCAGAGAAGGACTTTACAATGACTCCCTGTTTACAGCAGTCCACAAACTTGGTTAGCCAAAGGTCTTGACTCATGGTCTGGAGATAAGAAAAACAGATGATGAACAAAAGAGGTCCCAGCACTGAACCCACTTGTTGCTTTCATACTCACCCGCTTCCAGCACAGTATGGGTTCTGTTCTTCAGCCAACTTGCTATTCATCGTAACATATAGAAATCAATTTGTAATGCATTATGCTTACTATGCTAGCATGTGTGATGGTGTCAAACGTTTTGGCCAGTTCAAGGTACACAATGTGGACAACATGACCTCTGTCTACACCCTGTGTTTCTCTTTGAAAGAAGTTAACCAGATTTGTTAGAGTATCAACCTTTGACAAGGCCAAACTGCTGCAGATCCAACCTGATGAGATTTTTAATTTTGTAGTTTATCAGGTCAGTTATATGTTCCATGACTTTGCAGACGAGACTTGTGAGTATGATGGACCTATAATTCTTGTGGTCAATGATGTTGCCACCCTTGGGGAGTGGCATCAAAACTGCTTTGTGCCAAACCTTGTGGTTAAAACCAGTAGCTAAAACTTAGGTATAACAGCTTTAGTAGCAGTTTTGCCAAGGCTTGATAACAAAACAGTCATGTATATAATCAGATCACATGGAGGAACAATTCTTAGCTTTGGAGAGCACTTTTGATACATATTTTTCAGTGATGATGGCGGGGGGGGGGGTCTGAGTTCATCAGGTATATGCGAGCTTCAGATAGTCATCTCTGTTCACAATGAAGATGACTGCTAATTTCTTGGTACTGTAGGCTGGGTCAGAATAAGTGGTGCCATTATATGTTCAGAGCAATACTGGGTGTTATTTCTTAGCTTCCTAAGACAGCTAGCTAAAGATATGCAATTGTCCTCAACTTAAAATGTTAACCTAAGTTTATGGGCTGCCTTAGTAGACCTAATGGTGTTCAAGTCTTTAGTCAATTATCTGATGCTATCCTTGATATGAAGGTTTTCTGATATGCTGTGTGGTTTAAGGAGTTTTTTGCTTTTACTGTACAATTTTATTTAAGTTGGACCACCAGGGCGGTTTGTATTTCAATTTCCCAGTATATTTAGATCCGGAACCTTAGCTCAAGTTGACTATCACTTTTGAAGCAACTCCCTGACCCCCATATGTAAAAATGGAAAAAGGGGTTTTGGAGGGATGGATGGTTGAGATTGCCAATTCTGTACAGCTGCCTAAGTGGAAAGAGAACTCCTTTGTGAAGCTATGTACTGCAACAGGAAAGTACAATTTTGTACCTACCATAAATGTAGATGTTCGAGTGTTCACCCTGCTGCAGTCATCACACTTGGGTTATCCTGTCGTCAGGCGGTACCCGCAGTCGGCCGGAATTCCAAAGTCTTGGTCCGGCGTTGGTTGCTGTCGCCTCTTCCCTGACATCAGTGCACCAGGGGTATATATAATGCAACCAACGCCATTTTCTTCAGTTTTTCTTGCCCCAGATGTCAGGTGCCCCCAAAAAGGCGGTCAGAATTAGTACCAAATGGAGTAACCACTGCACAAACACAAAATCCCTTCAGCTATAGGCAAATACATCAGTAAGGCATAGAAGAGATTTAGCCAGTAGATCAGAGGGGATGGAGGGAGGGTAACCCGGACTGCAGCAGGGTGAACACTCGAACATCTACATGTATGGTAGGTACAAAACTGTACTATGTTCATCGTGTTACCCTGCTGCAGTCATCACACTTGGGTTGAATCTCAAAGCTAAGGTAGGGGGGAGGTAACAAAGAGGGTTAGTGGAGGCAATAAGGCCCTGCAGAACTGCAGTGGCGAAGCCCGCCCTGGACTTGGAGTTCAGTACACACCTTTACCAAACACGATCACTTACCTCTTTACTCTAAGTTGCAGCTTCTAAAATTTCCTTGGTTGGAACCCCCCTGAGAAAGGCTGTAGAGGTAGCTGTTGCCCTGGTAGAGTGGGATCTAATGGTAGCAGGAACTGGTTTCCCATGATGGGTATAGCAGAAACGTATGCAATGACCTATCCATTTAGAAATGGTTTGCTTTGATATAGCCTTCCCTTGAGAAGCTGTAGCATAGGATACAAAGAGCTGGTCAGATTTTCTGAAAGCCTTAGTTTTGTCCAAGTAGTAACGAAGCTGCCTGTGAATGTCCAAGGAATGCAGGAGTCTCTCACCTTTGTTCTGTGGATGGTTGGACTTAAAGCTACACTGAAAACCACCTTAGGCATAAAGGAAGGATTAGTTCGTATAGAAACTCTGTCTTGATGAAAAATGAGGAAAGGTTCCAATGCCATTAGTGCTTGTAGCTCTGAGACTCTTCTAGCTGAAGTTATTGCTAGGAGCAGGGCAGTCTTCCATGATAGGAACTGAAGATCTGCAGAGAAAGCTGGTTCAAAGGGAGGTAGCGTTAGTTTTTCCAGAACAAAGCTGAGGTCCCATGTTGGTGTGGGAGCTCTCCTGGGTGGTCTAATGTTTTTTGCCCCTCTGAGGAACTGCCTTAGAAGAGGATGTGAAAATAAAGATGGATCCGTGTTGTAGTGAGCTGGAATAGCTGAAGCATGGATTTTAATTGAGGAAAAGGAAAGTAATGGGTTGAACCTGCAATGAAACGGAGGTATCTTCTGCAACTTTGTCTGATAGGGACATGCAGGTATGCCTCCTTGAGGTCCAATGTTACTAGCCATGCTTCCTTGCCCAACATGGGAAGTAGCTGCTGTAGTGTTAGCATCTTGAATTTGGGTACTTGTAAGTAAGTGTTTAGAATTGAAAGGTCCAGAATTGGTCTCCAGGCATTGTCCTTTCTGGGCACTAGAAAGAGTCTTGAGTAAAATCCTTGGCCTTGCTCTCGCGTAGGCACCAGTTGAATGGCTCTCATGTCCATGAGAGCTGTAATTTGCTTTTGTGCCTCTGCCCATTGATTTTGTGGATGGTTTGGCATTCCTCTTTTCATTGGCAAGGTGTGAAAGTGGAATCTGTATCCTCGTAAAATTATGTCTAGGACCCATTTGTCCTTTGTGACAATGTGCCAGTTGTCTGCAAAAAGTGCGAGTTTTCCCCCCAAGGGGGCTGCCAAGAGAGTATTGCTTGGCCAGATGAGGTGCAAGTCATTGAGTTTGCCTTCTGGTGGATTGAGACCAGTCTTCTCCTCCCTTCTGTGTTGTAGTGCCCCATTGGCGAGGTTTATACTGGGCTTGTGGTTGTCCTCTGCCCCTTGTGCATCTGTATTTACCCCTCTGTGGTCTGTCAGTGGCTGGAAAGGACCAATTTTTTGTTGGCCAGTTTCTGCTGAAGCAAGGGGGTTGTACTTGTAGGAAATCTTTGACTGTCTGCATAGATTTTGCCTTATCTTCCATTTTCTTTAAAACTTCTTCTGCTTTAACTCCAAAAACAACATCCTGCTGTAAGGGAGCATCTAGTAGTTTTGCTTTAACATGATCAGGCAGAGTTTGTTCCTTTAACCAAGCATGCCTACGTATAACAGACCCAGTGACAGCTGCTCTGCAGGAGGCCTCCAAAGAATCAAACCCACATTGTAAGGTATGTTTGCCCACCTGCTCAGTGGCATGCAACAGATCCTGTACTTCTTTCAATTCAGATTGTTGAGGGAGAGTGGTTATTCTTTGCTTTAACTGAGAGATTAGAAATTGCTGATACTTAAGCATGTGAAACTGACAATTCAGTGCCCTCATAGCTAGTGTGGCTAAGGTGTAAACCTTTTTCCCCCACCTGTCTAGTGCTCTGGAATCCCTCAGAAGGTACTGGGTTTTTAGCCATAGAAGCCTTAGCCCCCTTGGGATCCTGGGAGATAGTCTCTGGGTCAGCTACAGGGCTTTTGTAAAGAAATTTGTGGGAATCAGGCACTCTGTAGTATCTGTCAGGCTTAGCCGGAGCAGGAGGTAGAGAGTCTGGGTTGAAACTGGATTCTAAATAGACATCATCCACAATGTCCAAAACTGGTGGGATGGCAAGTGGTCTGTGTTGGGGGAGTAAAATAAACTCTCTGAGCCTTTTCTTTGAATCAGAGTAGTCCTGACCTTCCCAGTGAAAATGTTCCCTCATAGTGTGTAAAGTTTCCCCAAAGGAGTAGTCTTCAGGAGGAGAAGCTGAGGGAATAGAGTCCTCAGCATCAGAATCTTCATAAGGAGAGAAGGAGTAGTCTTGGTCCTCAGAGGAGTCTGAAGAAATGGACATTTGCTCAGAGGATGCATGATCTTCCTCTTGTCTAGACCTTTTGTCAGGATGGGGCTGGGAACCCCTGATTAAAGAAATCAAATATTCGGCCATTTTGAGCATCTGTTTCTTAGGCATGGGGCCTTGAACAGGAGACTGAAGTGCAGTCCTTTTAGATTTAGAAGGAGTTTTCGACTTAGAAAACGTTTTAATGGTGAGAGTCGTCGGTCTGAAAACGCCTTCAGAAACCGATGGCGTTTCTGTAGCACCGACGTCTTTTGTAGCAAAGTCGTCGGAAGGGCCTGAAGTAAAAGGCTGCGTCGGCCTGGTACATTCCGTCAAAATTTCCGTAGCGGTCTCGGGTTCCAGATCTGCGGTAGTCAGGGGCTGCGTCGGAGCCTCACTGAGGACCGGCGAACCGGAGACTGGATCAGCCGAGGCCTTGGAATCTGGCTTATGCCTGGGCTGTCTGTCCTTATCCCTGCATTTTTTGTGCACGCCAGTAGTCGGTTGCTCCGACGGCATGGTGTAGTTAAATTTCCTACCGAAGTAGTGCCGTGCGAAATCAAAGCGTCTTTTAATAGTACGCTTATTAAACCTAGCACAAAACCGACAAGTAGTGACGTCGTGGTCTGGGCCTCGGCAAGGTATGCAATAAGAATGAAAATCCTTATGAGGTATTTGCTTCCCACAAGAAATACAATTGTTAACTTTTTCTGACATCGGTCTGAGGCAAGAAAAGTTTCTAGCGGGTACTTAGCTTTATAGAAGACTTCGGTCTGAAATTCGAATTCGAAAATCTCAGGAGTCGGCCGACCGGCAGTTGCGAACTGCTTCTGCTTCGGGCACCGCGCGGCAAGAAAGACAGGAGAAAATGGCGTTGGCTGCATTATATATCCCCTGGAGCACTGACGTCAGGGAAGAGGCGACAGCAACCGACACCGGACCAAGACTTTGGAATTCCAGCCGACTGTGGGACCGCCTGACGACAGGATAACCCAAGTGTGATGACTGCAGCAGGGTAACACGATGAACATCTATAGCTATGTGACTACAAATGAATTCTGAGATTTAATCATAACATTTGATGAGAGTAGTGCTTTCAAAAGTCTTAAATTTTGAGAAACTGATGTCAAACGGTTTAGAGGTTTGAAGGTGAAGGTCACTAGTTTATGGTCCGATTTAAATGAGGAATGAGATATCAGGGGTATAGAACACAAAGTTATATTTTAAGGACTTCAGCAAGAATATTGCACCCTCCACAGGGTTTGTTAATCTGGTCTGGAGAGTTCTTGTTTATTAAATCTAAGGATTTTTGGGCAGATCCTGCAGCTGAGGATTAGGTGCTCCAGATCTGTTTTAAAGGGAATTCATCAAGTACGTTAAGGAACTTTATATGATTGTTGGAGGACATACAGGACGCCCTATAACCAAGGCCAGCCTTAGCTGAAATGGCACCCTAGGCGAAGTAGTACTCCAGCAACCCTTAAGCCCCACCCACACCATACTAATGCACACCCCTATAAGCCACACCCACAGGTAGGCCACTTCAGTCTTTTCCTTCAATTATTTAAATGCATAGGAAGAAAAGATACCTTGTAATGTAGTTGAACAGCAAGTGAAGGACGGTGGAATTTTCCTTTAATAAACCTGCTTTATCTGTTGCTCCCTCACACATAATTTACTATAAAAGTCATGTCCTCAAAAAATAGAGGTCCATGTGCTTTGTTTTAGAGTTGCTTAAGTTAGAGTTTAATTTACTTTGGGGTAGGTGAGTGACACTTACAGCTCAGTAAAAGTAGAATAGCAACCTCTCTCCTCCCTGTGTACAGTCGCTTAAGCTAGAATAGCACAAACACAGATAGCCATTTGCTAAACAATAGAATCTCGCAATGAAAACAGACTTAGCATAAGTATTAAACTTCTCTGCCATTGAAATGGCATGAAAACCCACATTCATAGAAAATGCATCTGGCCATTAAGTTTATCTTTGGGCTGTTTTCAAAACAGATTCCTTGCACACATTTTTAGGGCCATGCATAGATGTATTCGTTCTTTGACTCGCCTTCCTGATTATAGTAAATTATATTCCTTGTATAATACTACTGCCACTTGTTAGAAAGCGTTTTACATTGCAGTTTAACATTCTTTTAATAAGCAATGAAATGATGTATAAAATCAATAACACCATTCATTTCAGAAAATTTCAACCATAAAAGGCTAGACTTCTGTCATTACAATCCACCAATATCACTCAACGCACAATCTTGCAGAAGTAAAATCATCTGAATAATTCCACAGTAAAGAAATATGTAACTAATGAAGTGGTTGCTACTGGCAAACAACTTTACACCTCAATGCTTCATCTACAAAGTCAGTGTATGTTGCCCTTGAAAACTGCCTATATTACAATTAAAAATTTGATAAACTGGTAATATTGCAATAGGAAATGACTAAAATTGACAAGTTCATAGTTGCTAGATATCTCATACAAAGGAGACACACTCAGGAGTGTAAAACCGCTACCCCCCTTATAATGCATCAAATAATCAACAATCATATGGGAGTTGCAACATCAGCACTTGTCATCTACATGGTGTGAGAGTAGAATCCACAGCCTTTTGCACCAAAGGCAGTTATGCTACTAATGCTGCTTTCAAATTCCCTGTATAATAAGGCATCACTTGTTAGTGTGCGTTTTAAATTTGTAGCTTTGAACATTTTTCCAGTAAGCAATGAAACAATGCATTTCCCAAGAATGACAGAACTGCCCATTTCAGAATATTTTAACCACAAAAGGCCACTCAAACTTCTATCATTACAATCCATCAGTATAAGTCAATAAGCACAATCTCTGCAGAAGTAAATTTCATCTGAATAATTCCACATTAAAGAGATTCGTAACTAATGAAGAGGCTGTTACTGGCAAGCAACTTTATATTTCAGTATTTCATCTACAAATTCAATACTTGCTGCCCTTTAAGAATTAACTGCCTATGTTACATAAAAAAAACTGGTAAGCTGGTAATATTACAATAGGGAATGACTGAGAAACCAAGTTGTTAGTCACTAGGCATCTTAAACAAAGGAAGAACCACTCAGGAATGCAGAACCACTACCTCACCTTAAAATGCACCAAATAATTGGCAACTAGGGCATTACATACACTGCCTCCATATCTCTCAACTTCTCATCACAACAGAGCTGGATAAAGCCTAAAATATTGGGTGGGGGAGGCAAAGGTTCCAAAAGAAGGACAGATTATAAATATTGCTCTTATAGACTTAAAAAGTTGCTAAACAGCATTATCTTAGCAGGCATTGTCTAAAGGAAATGAAGACTGAAACTCAAATGTATGACATTTAATTATTTCAGGCTTTAGTGATTTTCCAGAAAACCACACATTTTATTAGGAATAAGCCAAAAATAGGAGGCAAAAATCTGGACATTCTGCAAACATCTGTACAGCTGAAAAATATGCATACCTCTCAACCTCTTAGTGCAAAACATCTGCACAAAGCCTAAAATAACATGGATGCAATGGCTAAAAAATAGGGACAGTTTGAAGTAGTGCTCTTTTTAACTTGGAAAGTTAAAAGAATAACAGTATTTGTATTAGCATGTATTTTGTGAAGCATGCGAAGTTTAAAACTCGTATACATATAATTTCGTGACTTCAGTCCTCCCTGATTTGCCAGAAGACCATAAACTTTATGAGAAACAGACAAAAACTATAATGCTAAATCTAGACACTTGAAAAGGTATGCTAAACACACACACACCTACTCTCTCACATAGCAACACACACACATACACACATCCCTTCTCTTTCATACAGCAACTAACAACTAGTTTAAATTCCACACAGTCCTATTCTACTCTCTCATACAACACAGACACGCACTTTTCTCTCACATGCAAAAACAAACAGAACCACTAAGTTTACATTACACACACACACACACACACACACACACACACACACACACACACACACACACACACACACACACACACACACACACCTTCTCACTGTTTGCCTGGTCTGCTTTGGGACACATTTAAAAATGCACTATATGCAATATTTTGTAAATGTATAATCATCACAGATAAAGCGATTTTGCTACAGACTTTCACCATATCAGCAACACACATGTACACGCATCTACTCTCACACATTAAAAAACATGCACACTACCTCTCATGCAAACAGAACAGCTAAATTTAAATTCCATACACATATCCATACACATACACACTCTCTCTCATACAGAAGTGAGCAGCTTAAATTACACAAACACGCATACACTTACCATCTGGCTACACGCGGACACATGGACTTGGCTTATTTCTTAAAAGAACTGCTAGTTTTTAGCCCTGAAGAATGTATTTACATCCACGCTGGCGTCATGACGCATGCATGTTAATGCTCCTCCTTAAGGTAACAGAGTCGTGTACTGCGAATTTTTTTTTTTTTTTAGTCTCCTAGCCAACCTGTAGATGTAAGTGGGAGGGCGCTTACCCCCTCTCACGCTATGGTTCAGGCTTCCTGAACAGAAAGCCAAGAAGAATGCAAATTTTATTAATTAAAATAAATAAATACTTAAAAATAGCATCCTTTCCGAGGACGGCCTATACGGCGCCCTAGGCGGTCGCCTAGTTTGCCTATGCTCAAGGCCGGCCATGCCTATAACATGCTATAAACTGATAGTTGGTCCTACTAAGTGTGATTTGGAGCTCAATAAGCTCCATTTATGAGAATCTGTCTACAGGAAATATGGTTCCTGATAAATATGGGGGGTTACCACAGTTTCCATTGGATCTGAATGCACATGATAGTTACAAAATGCAAGTACACAGGGAGTGCTTTCTGAGCATTTAAACCATGTTTTAGTAATTGCACATACCTGGTCAGTGGCACAAAAGACAGCACACTTGCCTTTAATTGCACATACCTGGTCAGTGGCACAATAGACAACACACACTTGCCTTTGGTGCTGGAAGATCAGAAGCTGTGGGTTCCATTCGTACTCCAGGTGACTGGATTACTCTCAGTGCAGTGCAGCATTCACAGGGTGCTGCACCCCTTCTGCTGAGAAATCAAACTGTTGTACCATCAGATTAAGTTGGTCGTAGCTCAAGTGGATGTAAAAGATCCCACGGCCCCATCAAAAAGAGTAAAGGAATTTCCCTGAAGCCCTAGCCAAATTTCCTCTTGCAGTATAAATACCACCTCAGGTCTCCTCTGAAAAAGGCCACTAGCCTAACATGACTAACTCAGGTACACAAATGGTAAACAGATAGAATGATAGATAAAATACACTGTGAATGAGGTAAGAAATCAACAAAGGATATATAAATCTCCTATAACACAGAAGAACAAATTAATCCACTGACATCCCTTTCCTTGTCTTGCTGAACCAAACAGAAGGTCAAGCATCCTTTCTTCAGAATGACGAACACAAACTGATTACATGCATGACAGACATGGCATGTCTGCAAAAGAACTTAACTGACCATTTGGGAACAGGAGAATAATATGCTGACAAATGAATCAAAAACTTAGTATATGAGAGTTGGGAGAGACAAACTAAAAGGTGAATACTTAATACAACACACAGTGATTGAAACTGTAGATTAATTTAAGGATATGGGCAGATGGGTAGATCTTAAGAGTTCTTGTAATCATATTAACCAATTGGTTAATGACAGCTGTAAAATTATATGTTACCTAAAAGATTTATTAAGTCTACAAAATCAAAAATGATGAAGTCATTGTTTGTTAGTTATATTAGACCCAAAGTTAAATATGGAATAACATTATGGAAATCTTACAAGAAAACAAGCATGAGTAAACTAGAAAGAGTAGAGAGTAAATTTGCCAAAGGCATCCATGGATGTGAAAATTTAAGTTATGACGAAAGACTAAAATATATGAACCTGTACAGTGTCTTATATTGACATTCAGGAAACCACCTTATTTAGGGCATTTACAGACGAGTACCTCTGGGAATGCCTGGATTATCAAAAAGTAGTATGAAGAATCAGACAATCTGTGCAGAAGATTCTATATGAATGAGAAGTGTACTAAATGGTTCTCCGAGACAGTAGAATGGATGGATGGAACAAACTACCAAATTACATTAAAGCAAGCACTAGTTTAGATAATTTTAGGAATAACCTCAACACTTACTATGGGAACAAGTGTTTTAGTACATCGGCAGGCTAGAAGGGCATTATTGCCTATGTCTGATATATTGGTTTGTAAGTATGTATGTAAGTATATATAGCCAAAGTACCTCATTTTTTTAAGGCTTTTACTATACGTAACTGTTAATTCTGCATCTTCAGAAAAGAGACTGCAATACAGCTCAGAATACAAAATCTATCAACTCATCAATTCTTTGAAAAAGCAAAATGCCAAGAGAGTGACTTCCTTGTCTGTGGACCAAAGCCTGACAAGCATTTCACATCTGCACCGGAAATACAAGCTTCTTTTTCCCTACTAGCTTAAATACCACATGGTGGATTAGACGTCTGACCAAACTAGAAGAGGCCTAGGAAGCAGCAGCTTTTCCAGGGCTTGACTGACCAAGAGTACTACTCTCAGCTCCAAATAATTGATGTAGAGCTGACCAAGGCCATTACCTCCTGTGTCTTCTATTAAAGTAAGGATGTTGAACAATGAAGAGTCTCTGACTGTGGGTAAAAAAAATGCTTTCTTCAGAGAAGTCGTCAGAGGACGTTCGTTAATTTACAGTCAACCTTGGGGACTGCAACCACAGAAACACCCACAATAGGGTCACTTCCAAAGACTTCCTGCCAAAGCTACAAGGAGTCATTAATCCATATATAGTAACATCAGGAAATTCATCTCCTGAAAGGTTATAGAGCTCGACCAACCCTTGATGAAGACTCTCACTGTTGAGAAAAGTTCAGATGGCAACACTACAAAAGAGTGGTTGTGCCCAACCCCAACAAGCCAGGGGAATGTTTTGTGGTCCCATATGACAAAAGACAAAAAGCATCTGTCGTATCCATTGACACCATCCACACACCCTGTGGGGAACCATAAACACAGTCCTCTGCAGGGTAAGCAGTCAAAGCAGCATGTAACAGATATGAAAGATTATGCCTTGGAGATCTAAAACAGGAAAAAAAGCCACTTTCAGAGTAGGAAGAGATGGGAGAACAGCCCTTACCTTCTTCCAAAAACTGGGAACATCTCTACAGCTCCTCTAAGCAGTGGAGTCTGGGCCTTTCTTATTGTTCAAATGAGACTTGTCTGATTTGCTACTAAAACTCTTTCTTGGGAAGGGCAGGTGAGTTTTAGCACATGGCCTACAGAGACTACTCTTATAGCTCCAAACTCTTTCTGATGATTCTACAAATCTTCAGAGTGATAAACACACAATACCAAGAGTGTCTCACTTTCTGAAGGCTCTCAAGTTACATGTTCCCTGAAGTCTACAGCTCCAGAAGAGAACTGCCAGTACAGCACAGTGCAGACAATTTTATCAACTCATCACTTCATCCTCAAAGACAGTCCTAGAAATGAATCAGAACTTGAGCATGAATCTGGTGGTGTCAGCTTTCAGTCAGCTCCCCAGTATGACACTATGCTCAAGAAACTGTGATACAAGTCAATCATGCAAGGTAGCATTTACCTGTATCTTTTTGCTCACACCATAGCGGAGCAATTTACTGGTTTTCTCTCATTTCTCTTACACCAAATGTCTCATGGACATTAAGAGATTTTTTATTCTTATCTTAAGGATCCCACTTTTTATGTGCAGTGACCACAGTGTAAGAATAGTAAATTAAGGGAGTATGGAAGGGGTGCAGATCATTTGCTTCCTTGCAAAAAAATACTTTTTTTTCTAAAAAAACTTATGACCTACCCCATATTTCCCCCGACTCCACAGCAGCACAGTCAAGGTCATCCACCTATTTCCATTTTGGACTATGCCACCTTCTAATGTTCCCAGCCTCTACCAAGAATGGTCATATTGAGAACTCCTGTATGACCACCCCCCTTCCAACTGGGATGGTAACACCTACTCTCTCAGCTGCTCCATCAGTTGCCAGGGATGCTAATAAAACCGGAGTTGGCAGGGCTGCAATCAGGGCTTTTTAGCTCTGTGCCACCAGAGTGGCACATTTTCCAGTACCGTGGTGCAAGTGCTCAATTACTGTACAGCCACAATTACATATATTTCATGGATATGTATACTTGGACTGTCACAGACTGAAGCAGATTTTGCCACGCAATTCTACTTTGACACAAGACACGTGTTGAGTGAGGTCAACCTCTTTGGAGCTCCACTGGCACTGGACGAACCAAAACATTTGGACTTTTAAGAGCTGTCCTCAGCTACTAATGAGTCCTCTTCCACTTTTGAGGTTGGCCATATGTACAATAACAAAGGGGAAAAATGGAAGACTGAAAAGGTACTTTACAAAAATGAGGACTTGTTTCCTCTACAGAAGGAAAATGACCAGGATTCTTGCTGGGTTAGCCAAAGTCCAGTTCCCCCAAGAAACAGGCATCTCAAACCTGATTCCAGAGTTGTTCTTCAAGGAGGGCACCATCAACCATGCCATCTTGTGTATGCAAATTATGAATCATACAAGTATACTGCCTCACAAAAACATGAATACAAACCTACAAAATGACATTTGGTATTTCCATGTCTCAGACAACCTCTCAAAATCTCCTCTTTATGCAGAAACTTACACTTATCAAGCAAGTATACAGTCTTCCTTACTAGGTGGGGATGCAACTGAAAGAGGTGTTATAAGTATACTCTCTAGCTACATATGTCTCAGCCAGAAGACTCCTTGTCCACTAGTAAGGTAGTAAAGACAGCTTCTAGTAGTTGTGCGCATCACTTGAGCTCAAAACACACTTGTTCAAGTGAAAAAGATCAGTTCTTCAACTGGTTATATATTGCTACCCCCAAAAGACATACAGGTGAGAAGATGTTGTTTGTATGTGCCTGCTTAATTGCAATTCTTGCCTTGCAGCCACACAAAACAGGGAGTGTCATGCTTTACTCTACCTGTCAGTGATCACTCTTAACCAATATGATGCAACCTTCGAGTAACCATAAGTATCGGGGGTAGCTCAAATTTGTCTGCAGAGGGCTTGCCCCCCCAAAAAATTTTTAAATTGTTCTATAAGCTTCTACTACAAACAAACAAGTACTTATAGAGGTTCTAAGCACTCAAGCGTGTATAATGTAAAACTATAGTCAAGTTTTCCTGTTATGATCTTGAGAGGGCTTGATCAGCTGTACCAGGAGCTGAAACAAGCTGTGGTCTTCACAACTTATGCTGGACCAAATAACTTAGATAGAGGAGTAAGCAAATGGGACATTAGATCAGTTGGTCTGGCCAATTAAGAAGTTTAAAAAGAGAATCAGCCTTCTTGGGAGCAAAGAGAAAGAGTCAGGCTGTCTAAATGCTATCCTGATTCCTTATCAGCCGAATAGCTCCATGGCAATGATAACCCACTGAAAATATCTTTCTCAGGAACTTTGCAGGAGGCTCATAAGGAAAAGATGTGACTGGGGATCAAATGGGTGTGAGGCTTAACTTCTCATCATTTGTGACAGATCTTCTAGTGTGCAAGCACATACTTACTTTGTTTTATTTAAAGACTGTATTATCTCAAAGAATTTACTCTTCTCTGAACTACAGAGATCTTAGAGTTAGTACATTTGTCTAGCAGGGATGCAAGGGAGTGCAGGACCTCCACCTCAGCTAGAAGGTGACATTCCCTGCAAAAACACCAACAGTTCAACAAGGAGTTTCAGTAGCTGTTATTTCATTGTCAGTTTGATCATACTTCTGTGTACGTTATCATTAACGTATTCAACTTTATTGGTGAAACTTACAAGTGGCACTTGTTCATTTCAGAAGTGAAGGTTTTAAGATACTATGATGATCCCCTAAATCATCCAAGAATCCTTGGACTGACAGGGAGTACCACGTCCCCCGCTACCTGGGGGAGCAAGCTGCATGCAAAAGCTAAGCAAATTGCAGAATTATTTTACGTATCAGGGGATCAAGAACCAGCATGCAGTTACACTGCAAGTCAAAGGCAATAGCAATACACAGAGACTAGTGCCAAGCCTAGTGCAGGTTTCGGGTCTAACACTACAATGACATGCTCCTGCACCAGTCAAGCTCCCACCACTCTTCAAACATCTGTAAGATGTCCAAACTCTGACAAAAGATACCTTATGCAGGATGACCTATTAAACCTTTCATGACTGGGGCCTGTCAGAGAACAAAGGCCTGGAGGTCAGTCCTAGGGAAGAGTTCTTATTCATGAGTACCACCTATCCATGAAAACATGGAGTCAACAAATAGCTTCCTAGGATAAGAAAGATTGATCACAATCATCCAGGGAAATAAAGTGAAAGAAGCTCAGAATACATCTCCCAGGATGAAAGAGAAGGGTGCGTCTTCCCTGATTTTGTTCATCCTCAATTAATATAAGGAATGTCTCAGGCTAAATGTCCTCATGGGAATGCTCTAATTATGCCTAGGACTGCGAGAAGAACCATTGCAACAGTCTAAAAAAAAAACGGTTATCTAATGCTGCAATTATCTTTGCAGAGGTAAGCTAACAACATTTCCTTTCTTCACGATCCAGATTAAGACTCTGACACATGTAGAAACTATGCTTGTTTTATTCTTCCCCAAAGACAAAGACTGAATAAATGAATAAATGTACAGTAAACTCCAAATTCATTCCTGGTTTTGCACCCTTGTTCCTTGCGGATAGGGGAAATATGTAAATGTTCTACTTAGCTCTGAGTAATTATTTTTTTAATTTATAAGGGCAAAAGCTTCATGGGAATGCAGGGCTGGAATTCTAAAGATCCTCACAGATCAACAGTGTAGTTTCACAAGTGAACAATAAAGGCAATGCCAGTGCAAATCCTGACTTAATTTGGCAGACAAATAATTTATGCTGTTTAGAAATAAACACACAACTTTACAAATCATATAAGGAATGGGATCCAAATTGTGCAAGAGGCAAAAAAAAGAAATGGAGGACTTAGAAAAACTGCACCTGTGTAGCCAACCTATTATGTCATGGTACAGGCAAAAACACATATGCAACCATCACATTTTTCTGGAAAAAAAAGTGCCTAATTCTGACTGGTAAGGATGCATCCAATCAAGGGAAAGGGCCCTAATATTAAATCTCTAGGATCTGCTGCCTCCCTCTTACTTTAAATACAGAAATCTCACTACCACTACCGGGATGCAACATGTACATTTCATGTGGCCGGAATCTGTAACTTTCTACTTATATCCACAACTACTATTTTCTTTATAGTTTTAACATATTACTATGACAAACTTTCTTTTATCACCTCATTAACCTCCCTTTCCACTTCCTGTATCACAAAAGCTCACACATCTTCCCACTTACTTCTTCTATGATTATTTTACATTCCATGTCTACCATCTTAACCACCTTACTCTATATATTCAATTTAGTATGTTTGCAAATATGTTCTTTTGTACTGTGTACAGGTCTACTTTTTGCATAATATTACTGTAGTACAAACTCTGCGTTACAACTTTAAATTTGATCAAGTTTCTGAAGTCAGGATGGGAGGTTTGCATAATGGTTAAGGTGTGTACCTTACAAGAACAAGGTGCAGGATTTGACTCATGCGGGACAACTGACTACGCTTTAAATGGCTCACAATGGGCAGTTAGCTTAGTACTAATCTAATAAGCAGTATGCAGTACTGCTCAGTGTCTTAAATGGGAAACTTAACACAATGTCAATGAACTCAAGTAGTCTGTAAATACATCTACTTTAAAGGGTGGAACACAGCAAAGATATCAAACTTAGGGCATAGCCAGTAATACGCAAACAGTGTAAAGCTAGTGAATGCACCAATTCTAAGGTGCTATTCTTAAATAAAACATTTTATCTTAGATACAAGCTCTTGGTACTTGTTCACTTAAGCAATGTCTGTCTAGTTACTTTATAAAATCAGTAAAGAAAATACACACTGTATTGTCATTCACAAAGCAATAATACCAAAAGCTAAATAGCAAAGGTTTAAAA